>NW_007378048.1:142106-158160 GCF_000475195.1 Diaphorina citri | reverse complement strand
ATTCTTAACTGCCGGGGATTTGGCTTTATTTGGTTATGCGCTAAATAAACTGCTTCTCTTCGTCACAAATATCGTCACCTCGTAAATTATTATGACTTGACTTGGACTCAACCCGAACCACCTCCAGATCGAAGGTCCAACGTTCTAAAGTTACTACATCACCTTAGGTGCGGTGTCAACACGAGCACACCAGGAATGTAAACCGTTTTTTTTTTTTTTTTTTTTTTTTTTTTTTTTTAAGGGGAAAGAGTTTCGAAACACCAAAAATGTCTTTACTTTACTTGTGACCCTCAAATTTACATTTATAAAGCAGTTACGTATACCTGCGATACCCTAATTTACATCATAAGTAGTAGAAATAAAGTATTAGGAGGTAAGGAAGAGACGTAAGTTGAAAACAGCTGACTTAGACTATAGGAAAGTATAGGACTAAACTATACCTTTTATAAATACCTTTTCAGTCTGACCAAGGTTACGTATACCTGCGATACCCTAATTTACATCATAAGTAGTAGAAATAAAGTATTAGGAGGTAAGGAAGAGACGTAAGTTGAAAACAGCTGACTTAGACTATAGGAAAGTATAGGACTATACCTTTTATAAATACCTTTTCAGTCTGACCAAGGTTACGTATACCTGCGATACCCTAATTTACATCATAAGTAGTAGAAAGTATTAGGAGGTAAGGACGAGACGTAAGTTAAGAACAGCTGACTCAGACTATAGGAAAGTATCAAGTTAGCCCGGCTTGTCTCATAGTAGGGCTTCATGTATACAGGATGCTCCAAAAAGCACACACACATAATTTTCTTTAAAGACGAGGCTACATTTTTCCTTAAAGCTGGGTTCCTTAAAGCTGGGTTTCTTTAAGGACCGGGGTCCACAAATTGAGTTTAAACTCCGTTTAATTTTTAATCTCGTTTCATACAATCTGATTGGCTATTTATTATTATTATTTTTTTTATTTATTTATTATTTTTTTAATCAACCAATCTGATTGCTTAATCCGATGGTTAACTTAAACCGAGTTTAAATTCACTTCATGGACCCGGCCATAAGAGGGCTTCAGAACAGGAGAAATCGAGTAATAACGCAATAATAATAATTTTCATAAGAAATTTTAGTTCTGCTATTTTATTTCTGCCCCGGCCGGGACTCGATCTCTTGTTCACCCTGTATGAATGACCATGTAGGTAATTGTTGCACATGGACGTGATGTACTGGTAGTCAAATTAGTGCCACTATTGTCTATTTATATTGCGCTTACAAACTTGTTTAAGTATTAGGGCACCCTTGTTGCACATGGACGTGATGTACTGGTAGTCAAATTAGTGCCACTATTGTCTATTTATATTGCGCTTACAAACTTGTTTAAGTATTAGTCCACCCTCTTTATGTAGGTATTTATATAAGGTTCTTGCACAAACGAATAGAATAGAACAAATTAGAATAGAATGGATGAGAATAGAATTTGTTTTGACTACCCAGAGTGGCCTACTCCACGAATAACTCCGCACTTCACACTTCTCAGTGGGCCCCTCACGCGTAGAAAATACATATTGACAAATGGTAAATGGTACAACTTTTTTTTTCCAAGTTAGGTTTTTGTAGACCTTATTTTTTTTATTTTTTTTTTCTTCTTTTTTTGTGTTAGGTAAGTATAATAAATGCTTGTCACAAATGTCGTTCCCCGCTTCATACACTACGCTAAATTTTATGACTTGACTTGGATTTGAACCACCAACCTTCAGACTGAATGTTCTTTTATTTCGTTTACAGTACCACAGCGGAGATTTGATCCTTAAAGTGTCGGAATGTTCATCCTACTTCCAACTGATTCAGCACAAGACCACGGCAAACATTATCAACGACTATGCCAACTTTGCTGTCTAACCTAAAAGATGGGTTAATCTTAATACGAATCTTTGAAGTGAGTAAAATAGTCTAATTCACCTGCCTTGTAAGCGCTTGGTCGCGGGTTCAACTCCCGCCCGGGGCAAACTTTACCCTAAATAGATAAGGTTCGTTCTTGGAACGGCTGGCTTTCTCCCGTCCTGTTTTCCTTCTCTCTTCGATTTCAGGGCGATAAGACTTCTTATCGCCCCTATGTCCCTATGACAGCTCCCTATGTCAACAGACTAAATGTTCAATTCCTACCTTCGAACAACGGAAAGACTAAAATTTCATGATATGACCCCTAGAATGGCAGAAAATAAAAGAGGGTTTCTTTTCAAATTCGAAACATTGTTTTTATATCGTAGTTATCATTGTTTTTATATTTTTCCTAAGAACATACATGGTTTAGTTGGTTTAATCTATGCATTCATTCTAGTTATTTACAAATATTTATAATTCTAATAATTGGGTTTAAAGCTTTCCCTTTTGAAAAACCCACGACACGCCACTAAAATATCTTTGGATTTCTTTACAGAATATTGAGGACCATTGGGAAACGAGCTCTTTAATTGAAGATTTCGAAGTACAAAGAAGGTCTAAGTTACACCTAGGGAATCAAGGTAAAATTTTAGAAACCAATGGATGTACTGTTAAGGAATCAAGGTACAGTTACACCTAAGGAATCAAAAGTACGCCTTAGAAACTAAGAATTACCTAAGAAGTCAAGGTTTACTTGAGAAACAAACCAAGGTTCAACTAAGGAATCAAGGGAAACAAGGTTTTCTTAGGGATCAACGATATCCCTCCAATTCAACCGGTATGTTTGTCTAAAACCTGTGGAAGATGCAGTTTGAGTTTTTAACCTTTTTACGACTTCAATATTTTTAAATATCCTACGTTCCAAAATTCCAAACCCAAGGGGAATCTAGTTCCCTTTAGAGATCTGGCCGAACCAACTTGACTCTTCATAGTTCAGATCCTTAAGAAGCTCAAATACTTGGGAGTAGACTCTTACATCGGGAGAAACAAATAGTCCAGGACAGGAGACCGTGGTACTCAAACCAGTGAAATTAGTCCAGGCAGAGGTCCCAACTCACATTCTCGGAAACAGACATCCGCAACAGCAAAAGTAGCCCAAGTAGCTTGGATCCCAAATTTATATTCTTAGTCCAGGCAGCTTGGATCCCAATTCATATTCTTAGTCCAGGCAACTTGGGTCCCACTCTGACATCTTGATGCATCGAGAGTTTATAGTCCAGGCAGCGCGGATTCCTATTCGCGGAAACAGACACCCGCAGCAGCAGAAATAGTCCAGGCAACGTTTGGTGTTTCGCCAGCACTTGTTAGGTCTGGGACGGCCAGGCACCTCATGAACGGCCACACCCGCATCTGAGAATCTCACTCGCCGTCTCCCCTCTATCTCCGCGTCTGATTGAGATGATGTCCGCGAGTGATTAGCGCCGTCTGTGAACAGAAACCAGTGGCGGAGTTGTAGAAGGGGAGCGGGGAAAACCCTCTTTATTTGGGGGTCTTTACACAAGGGATTGTAAAAACCCCCTATATGAAGGGGTCCTTTACACAATGGATTGTAAATTTTGTTTGTATTTATCTTGAGAAATCGCGAGAGAAAGGACACATATTGTTGACGAGGCCAAAAACCAATTAGGTTTCAAATGGCCATGGAGGTAAGGTAATTGAGAAACCACTACAATTTCATCTGTGGGACATACCTATGAACCTGCTACCCTTTTAGACTACGAAAAATCCCCCCCCCCCCCCGGGCGAGAATTGAACCCGCGGCCTAGCGCTTACAAGGCAGACGCGCTACCAACCAAGCTAACTAGGCTGGTCCACTTCTCTTATCATACTTAATAATGTTAATGCGTTGAAATATTTCCATCAGATCAGTGAGCCGAAAAAAAGAGGTGATTTATGCCCCCATTTTTATAAGTTAGAGCGAATGGACTGCTTCAGGAATGACGTAAAATTGTATACAAAAACATTGCGTAATGAGTTAATCAATTAAAGGATTATTAACGAATATCATTGAGTTAAAAGAGGGAGGAAGAGAGAGAGGGAACTGCCCTCTAGGTCTCCCTCAACAAATCCTTCATTAACCCATAATGTCTTCTGCTTCAGGATTCCCCCCAATAAAATCCAAGCTAACTAAACTTACATAAATTAACCCTTTGTATCCTCCCTCTAGGTCTCCCTCAACAAATCCTTCATTAACCCATAATGTCTTCTGCTTCAGGATTCCCCCCAATAAAATCCAAGCTAACTAAACCTACATAAATTAACCCTTTGTATCCTCCCTCTAGGTCTCCCTCAACAAATCCTTCATTAACCCATAATGTCTTCTGCTTCAGGATTCCCCCCAATAAAATCCAAGCTAACTAAACCTACATAAATTAACCCTTTGTATCCTCCCTCTAGGTCTCCCTCAACAAATCCTTCATTAACCCATAATGTCTTCTGCTTCAGGATTCCCCCCAATAAAATCCAAGCTAACTAAACCTACATAAATTAACCCTTTGTATCCTCCCTCTAGGTCTCCCTTAACAAATCCCTCGAGGAGAACATGAGTCAAATCCTCAGCTCCCTAGACGAGCCGACTCGCACGGCGTGTAAAGTAACGCTCGACTCACTCACCTCACGTATCGTGCTTAGTTCCAAGTATGCACGGTCCGTACAGGCGACGCAAGATAAGGTCAAATCCCAGCTCGTCTATGTCTGCTTCTCCCATACGCCTATATTGCACACGTACAACGCTTTCGAAAAGGTGAGTAAAGGAATTTTAACTGCGGATTGGCTTTATTTGTTATTAAATAAATGTTTCTCTCGTCACAAATATCGTCACCTCGATAAATTATTATGACTTGACTTGGACTCGAACCGCCAACCTCCAGATCCGAAGTCCAACGTTCTAAGTACTACATCACCTTAGGTGCGGTGTCAACACGAGCACACCAGGATGTAAACCTTTTTTTTTTTTTTTTTTTTTTTTTTTTTTTTAAGGGGAAAGAGTTCGAAACACCAAAATGTCTTTACTTACTTGTGACCTCACAATTTACATTATAAGCAGTATGTAGAAGGAAATTATTATTATAAGTAGTAGGAATAAAGTATTAGGAGGTAAGGAGGAGACGTAAGTTGAGAACAGCTGACTTAGACTATAGGAAAGTATAGGACTAAACTATACCTTTTATAAATACCTTTTCAGTCTGACCAAGATTACGTATACCTGCGATACCCTAATTTACATCATAAGTAGTAGAAATAAAGTATTAGGAGGTAAGGAAGAGACGTAAGTTGAAAACAGCTGACTTAGACTATAGGAAAGTATAGGACTATACCTTTTATAAATACCTTTTCAGTCTGACCAAGGTTACGTATACCTGCGATACCCTAATTTACATCATAAGTAGTAGAAAGTATTAGGAGGTAAGGACGAGACGTAAGTTAAGAACAGCTGACTCAGACTATAGGAAAGTATCAAGTTAGCCCGGCTTGTCTCATAGTAGGGCTTCATGTATACAGGATGCTCCAAAAAGCACACACACATAATTTTCTTTAAAGACGAGGCTACATTTTTCCTTAAAGCTGGGTTCCTTAAAGCTGGGTTTCTTTAAGGACCGGGGTCCACAAATTGAGTTTAAACTCCGCAATATCGGGACCCTTGTTAGGGAGTTGTCTGGCAGTCTAACTATCTTTTGTAGCGCGTCTGCCTTGTAAGCGCTAGGTTGCGGGTTCGATTTCTGCCCGGTTCGAACTTTATCCTAAACAGATAAGGAGATAAAGTTCGTTCTCGGAACCACAGATAAGGAGATAAAGTTCGTTCTCGGAACCACAGATAAGGAGATAAGGTTCGTTCTTGGAACCTGTCCCGTCCCCGTTCTCTTGTCAATTTTGGGGCGATTAGACCTCCGTAACTAATAAGGTCTTATCGTACCGAAATCGAAAAGAGGACGACTGGACAGGAGAAAGCCAGGCGTTCAAAAACAAACCTTATGTGTTCAGGATAAAATTCGCCTACTTTTGTTATACTCAGTGTCAAATTTTGTAATTTGTAATAATGGCTTTTTATTTTTAACATTGTAGTTTTATAATGGTTGCACAAGTAGGTAAAATAATATCTAATAATTATTATACAAATAAATGGTAAACGACACTCAATTCCAATCAAGAAGGGACATCATTATGACAGAATTTGATATAAATGTACCTGAAATATAACGAAATTAAATATGTAGTTATTTTCAAAGATTATCTAAATCAAATAAATCCATTAATAGTGATAAAATTTTGTCTCGGGCGGGAATCGAAGAACCGTTTTGAGAACCGCTGCTCATTGGCTGATCAAACTGACCAATCAGTGTGCGCCATGTCCACATCCTGTTATTCCTGTTCCTCATTATCAAATCAAAGGAAATGCGTACGGGGTACAGGCGATCAGATTAGGCAATTTGATTTATGAATACATAATCAGTCTATCAGTCTGATAAGATAGGATGAGATTTTTTATTTTATTTCTTGTACAATTTCATCTCGAGCTCAATAAACTTTGAGCTGCCAACCTAGTTAGCTTGGTTGGTAGCGCATCTGCTATTCCTGTTCCTCATTATCAAATCAAAGGAAATGCGTACGGGAACAGGCGATCAGATTAGGCAATTTGATTTATGAAACACATAATCAGTCTATCAGTCTGATAAGATAGGATGAGATTTTTTATTTTATTTCTTGAACAATTTCATCTCGAGCTCAATAAACTTTGAGCTGTTCCAAAAAAATATATCGATATATATCGATATATCGACGAAAAATATATCGATATATATCGGTTTTCGATATATCGCAACATCCCTAAAAGCTAGTAGGTACCTACCTATCTGTTGTTTACAAACTGTTTGTTACTTATTTACCGCCGAGCGGATTTTATTTATATTTTTTATTAAGAGATTCAGTAAAGTAAAAAAAATATCTAAACCTCAGTAGGTACCTACTTAACCACTTAAAATGTTAAAAATTAAAATTCCAGCCGATATTTACAGTACCTATTACTAGGTAGGTATATTACAGAATTATCTCGTGTTGCATAAAAGATTGTTTAGAAAGCTAGTAGGTACCTACCTATCTGTTGTTTACAAACTTTTTGTTACTTATTTACCGCCGTGCGGATTTTATTTATATTTTTTATTTAGATATTCAGTAAAGTAAAAAAAATATCTAAACCTCAGTAGGTACTTATCCACTTAAAATGTTAAAAATTAAAATTCCAGCAGATATTTACTAAAGCTTTTTTTTAACTTTAAATTATTTACTTAATTATGTTAAAAAAGACCCCCATGGGGGGAACAAACTTTTAGACTTTGACACCAAAATAAAATTCTCCTAATGAGAATTACTGATAATGAAACTTAAAACAAACTGAAGCGTTCACACACACATTCAGTTAAAAGCTTAGCTGAACGTGAGAAGGGGTGGGTATTAGACTTTGACACCAAAATAAAATTCTCCTAATGAGAATTACTGATAATGAAACTTAAAACAAACTGAAGCGTTCACACACACATTCCAGTTAAAAGCTTAGCTGAACGTGAGA
This sequence comes from Diaphorina citri, assembly GCF_000475195.1. Lineage (NCBI taxonomy): Eukaryota > Metazoa > Arthropoda > Insecta > Hemiptera > Psyllidae > Diaphorina > Diaphorina citri. The sequence goes on along the minus strand of NW_007378048.1, from coordinate 150,662 downwards.
AGGGGTGGGTAAATGTGAACCGCGAAGCCCACGGTGATATTGTACAAGGGGCCCATCCCGGTCCTTAAAGAGATCGAGGTTAAAAGTGAATATATATACCTACGTATTATGCTTTGGAAAATAAAACTAGGTAATAAATAAATAATAATATGTAATAAATGCAACTCCCTCAATGGAAACCTGAGATGATCTATTTGAAATTAGACTTGGGTAAAATGTGAACCGCGAAGCCCACGGTGATATTGTACAAGGGGCCCATCCCGGTCCTTAAAGAGATCGAGGTTAAAAGTGAATATAGGTACCTACGTATTATGCTTTGGAAAATAAAACTAGGTAATAAATAAATAATAATATGTAATAAATGCAACTCCTTCAATGGAAACCTGAGATGATCTCCACTCGTTGCTATCTTGAAAGCCCAGAAGAGGTTAGGTAGTAGAACAGCCGCGGTAGACAGTAATAGTACACAGAAAAAAGACGGAAGTTTGTTTGAAATGTTTTGTAAATTTGCCCGCACTTCAAACATTTTAGCCACCCCTGGGCGAACGACATACATGGTATAATATTCACAGGAATCCAGTGCCGCATATCCTGTCACAGGCTTTAGGCTTTTCCTGGCCCCAGGCTGTGTGAGGTTATTTTGACTAAACTAACAATAATTTTACTGCCGATGCCGTGAGGTTAAAACGCTTGAAAAGTCATGAATTTTAAATTCAAAACCTAAATATTAATAATAATAATGAACCTCTCCGGCACTGAGTTAAGGCCCAAACTACTCAGAAGTTGGTTCCCATTCATTACGAAGTAAACGTATAAAGTAGGTACCATAACTCAGATTAGGTACCTGCCTAAAGTACCTAGTTCCACCTTCAGGCCAGCCACTCACTATCAGAGAACGCCTGATCAGGTCTACCTGATGAGCACACACACTATTAGTTGACCTGATCAGGTGTACCTGATCGTGAGCTGCCGGCTTTAGAATAATTTGGATTTAAACGTCCTGGGATATATAGGTACTTCTAGGTATCTTCTAGTTCCAACGTAGCAACAGTTTGAATCCAGTGCCGCATATCCTGTCACAGGCTTTAGGCTTTTCCTGGCCCCAGGCTGTGTGAGGTTATTTTGACTAAACTAACAATAATTCTACTGCCGATGCCGTGAGGTTCAAACGCTTGAAAAGTCATGAATTTTAAATTCAACACCTAAATATTAATAATAATAATGAACCTCTCCGGCACTGAGGTAAGGCCCACACTACTCAGAAGTTGGTTCCCATTCATTACGAAGTAAACTTATAAAGTAGGTACCATAACTCAGATTAGGTACCTGCCTAAAGTACCTAGTGCCACCTTCAGGCCAGCCACTCACTATCAGAGAACGCCTGATCAGGTCCCCCTGTCAGGTCTACCTGATGAGCACACACACTATCAGGTAGACCTGATCAGGTGTACCTGATCGTGAGCTGCCGGCCTTAGAATAATTTGGATTTAAACGTCCTGGGATATATAGGTACTTCTAGGTATCTTCTAGTAACTAGTTCCAATGTAGCAACAGTTTGATTCCAAGAGGAACTGTCACCTCTAACAAATCCACAGGTAGCCACACACTATCAAGGTAGACCCGACAGGTACACCTGATAAGGTCCGCCTGTCAGATCTACCTGATACGTGATGAGCACACACACACTATTAGGTACGACTGAAAAGGTCAGCCTGTTATATAAAGTAGGTACCATAACTCAGATTAGGTACCTGCCTAAAGTACCTAGTTCCACCTTCAGGCCAGCCACTCACTATCAGAGAACGCTTGATCAGGTCTACCTGATGAGCACACACACTATTAGTTGATACCTGATCGTGAGCTGCCGGCCTTAGAATAATTTGGATTTAAACGTCCTGGGATATATAGGTACTTCTAGGTATCTTCTAGTCTAGTCTAGTCTAGTTCCAATGAAGCAACAGTTTGATTCCAATAGGAACTGTCACCTTTAACAAATCCACAGGTAGCCACTCACTATCAAGGTAGACCCGACAGGTACACCTGATCAGGTCCGCCTGTCAGATCTACCTGATACGTGATGAGCAGATGAGCACACACACACTATTAGGTACGACTGAAAAGGTCAGCCTGTTACATATATACCTGATGAACACACGCACGATCAGGTGTAGCTGATAGTGAGTGGCTGGCCTTAGAATAATTTGGATCTAAATGTCCTGGGATAATATACCTGATGAACACACTCACGATCAGGTGTAGCTGATAGTGATTGACTGGCCTTAGAGTAATTTGGATTTAAACGTCCTGGGATACATATGTACATATAGGTACGTATACTAGTTCCAAAGCAACGTAGCAACAGTTTAATTTCAGTAGGACGATGGGACCTGTTACCGTGTCACTTGACAAATCCGATAGGTAGAACCTACCTGACTATTAGGTACCGATAATTTTGGCAGAGCGTCAATTCGGAGGACAGATTTTACGACCGAGGTGGCTTAACTGTTGGGACGTGAGGTACGTAGTAGATAATTTTGGCAGAGCGTCAATTCGGAGGACAGATTTTACGACCGAGGTGGCTTAACTGTTGGGACGTGAGGTACGTAGTAGAAGAAGGATTGGCGCTTATAAACGTAAATCCCCAAACCTGGTACCTAACCATATGCGGGTTATTCCGGTCATTGTTTGTATTAGGTACTAGAGAAATTATACTTAAGAAGAAGACTCGCAAGTATAGTTACTATTTAGATCCGTATCTGAAATCCGATAAATTACGTAGTAGAAGAAGAATTGGCGCTTATAAACGTAAATCCCCAAACCTGGTAACCATATGCGGGTTATTCCGGTCATTGTTGGTATTAGGTACTAGAGAACTTATACTTAAGAAGAAGGCTCGCAAGTATAGTTACTATTTAGATCCGTATCTGAAATCCGATAAACTTCTTAAGGAGCGCGGCAGCGCTCCGCCCCGCCAAGTCAAGCGCTACTAGATTGGATGATGTTTTGTAGATGTCCTCTCCCCCTAATTTTCCATCTAATCTAATACACACAACGAATCCAAAAGTCCACCTGGAAATTTGTAGTGTGGACGGTGGACGCAGTCCATTCAGTGGCTCTGTCGCTCTGCTGTGTTTCCGGCATATCCAAAATCTTCGCGCGAGTCCACGGAATGGACTTGCCACTCCCTAGTCTAGTCCAAAAAATACCGATGATCGTAATTCGCGAACTCGGCCTTCGTACTAAAAGGTCCTTGATGACTTGATCTCGGCGGGAATTAATTTGTCCTCCGGCGAAATTCATCTGACTTGTAGATATTGGGCACTGAAAATATCCCTGTCCTATCTCTACTCTACACAGTTTTTGTGAGCAGATTATACCTACTAATATACATATGTATAGTAGGGAGGTATACTTTCTGTCGCTCTGCTGTGTTTCCGGCATATCGAAAATCTTCGCCCGAGTCCACGGAATGGACTTGCCACTCCCTAGTCTAGTCCAAAAATACCGATGATCGTAATTCGCGAACTCGGCCTTCGTACTAAAGGGTCCTTGATGACTTGGATCTCGGTGGGAATCAATTTGTCCTCCGGCGAAATTCATCTGACTTGTAGGTATTGGGCACTGAAAATATCCCTGTCCTATCTCTATTCTACACAGTTTTTGTGAGCAGATTATACCTACTAAGTAATATACATATGTATAGTAGGGAGGTATACTTACTAGACTTGCCACTCCCTAGTCTAGTCCAAAAATACCGATGATCGTAATTCGCGAACTCGGCCTTCGTACTAAAGGGTCCTTGATGACTTGATCTCGGCGGGAATCAATTTGTCCTCCGGCGAAATTTATCTGACTCGTAGGTATTGGGCACTGAAAATATCCCTGTCCTATCTCTACTCTACACAGTTTTTGTGAGCAGATTATACCTACTAATATACATATGTATAGTAGGGAGGTATACTTACTCACAGGGCCATATCTAGGATTTTATTAGGGGGCAGGGGGAGACAATTAAGAGTCCCCACAGTTATGTATCGGATAGAGGGGGGTGGGTGCTCCAAATTTTCGGAGTCTGTCCCATATAGTAAAGGAGCAAAAATGAAGTTCGAGAGGGGGTAGGGCCCCTCACCCCTCTCTTAATACGGCCCTGGTTAGTATAATGTAGGAGGTATACATAGTAAAACTACACTACAAAAACCTACTGACCACAGAGAGCCAAGGACTGTGGGAGAGAGGAGGAAGAGGGAAGAGAGAGATGGGGGAGAAGGTAGGGAGGGGAAAGAGAGAAAGATTTTATTTTAGCATAAAGTAGGTACATGAAAAATCACTTGTGAGGTTTCTTAACAAAGTTCACCTACATACATAGGTAGATACCTATACCATACCTACCCACGTAGTCCACCTACATAAGTACGTATGTAGGTCCTTACGCCTACCTATTTCTTCCTATTTTATCCCATTTACTCCTGGGCGGATTTCATATCTAGACTGCAACTTGTAGTGTACGACAGTTTTCATGTTGAGGGCTACATAGTCTTATGGGCCTGTTCACACTTACACTTAAAGTTTAAGTGTGAACAGGCCCATAAGAATATGTAGCCCTCAACATGAAATCTGCCGTATACTACAAGTTGCAGTCTAGATGTGAAAGGACCCTTACACCTACAACGACCGTGGTGAACATTTTCTGCGTATCCTGCAACCGCACCTTCAAGGACAATGAACAAACTGGGTGTCACCATCACCAGTCATCGACGCTACCACCGCCGTCGTCTTAACCCAAACCCATCCGTGATAACGTGAGATGAGATCGCTGTGGTCGAAATCGACTAGGGGGACATCATCGTCCCATTATTCAACATCTCTCCGCCAGCCTAGTTAGCTTAGTTGGTAGTGCGTCTGCCTTGTAAGCGCTAGGCCGCGGGTTCGATTCCCGCCCGGGGCGGATTTTATCCTGATGGGATAATGTTCGTTCTCGGAACGGCTGGCTTTCTCCTATCCTGTCTTCCTTCTCTCTTCGATTTCGGGACGATAAGACCATAGCAGTTGCAGTTCCCTCTGTCAAAAAAAAAAAAAATCAACATCTCTCCGTCTTCCTCCTTGTCTCTTCACCTCCCCCCTCTCTCTCTCTTTCTTCCTCCCCCCTCCTTCCTCTCTTTCTTCCCCTTCCTTCCTCCCTCCCTCTCCCTACAAAACATAAGACCAATGTAGGTACCTAATTAGATAGGTAAGTATCTCTAGATGAGAGATACCCACACATAATCCGTCAGGATGCGATTTATCGTTCAATCTGATCGTAAGAAAAATCGCACATCTGGACATGAAACTTCTGTACTGTATCTAATAAGTAGGTAGCTACCTACCTACCTGGGAAAATTATGATTTATCGTAAGAAAATTCACAGCGTGTGTACCTTCAGGCTATAAAAAGGTACCAAGTTACGAACTATTCCTACCTAGGCGTCTAAAATAAAGTAGGTACCTACCTAGGTTGGTACATGTGTATTCAGTACCTACTTACTAATTCTATACGGTAGGTATTAGGTATACAAAGATAATAGTGTTTGGTTGGGGCGCTGGGGGACCTTAAACAGGGAGTAGACCAGCTTAGTCTGATTAGGGGACTTCAAACAGGATCCTCCCTGTACCAGCCTAAAATTTCCCTTGCTAAAGAAATAGCAATGGTTGAGTGCGACAGGCATCCACTCGTAAAATTTTGTAGCCAAAACCAAATGTCAGCCCAAAACAATCACCCTAGGGCTAATTGAGAGGCTGACGAAAAACGCCGACCCCGTCTGAACACGGGAAAAGGCGAAAAGAAGAAGAATATATATCAATATACCTACCTATACATTCGTAGGTAGGTACCTACATACATAAAAATAAATAAATGGATAATATTTTAATTTAAAAAATCCATCACCGACTGGGAGGTTTCGCATGACTTCACCAACTCGTCACAAAATTTCTACAGGAATAATAATAATAATAAATCAATCAATCCACATACCTAAATATAGGTAAATAGGAAGGTACATTGGTACATAGATAGGTACCTACATACGAGATTTTTCCTGCTTTAGATTTAGATTATACCTTTTGAAAAGTGTGTAGGGTAGGTTGGTACGTACCTACTCTATTAATCCACGTGCTATTGTACCTGTCAGGTCTTCCTGATAGTGTGTGTGCTCATTAGGTATCAGGTAGACATTTTCAGTAAGAAAATCACCCTTGATCCTAAGCTTCTGAGGGGGGAGAGAAAGAGAGGAGAGAGAGAAGGAGGGGGGGGGGAGGAGAGTTTGTATCATCCTCAGTTTCTGTTCAAAAATTAAATAAAATAGAGCCAATACCTATTGAACTCCTAATCCTATGCTAACAGTTTAAATAAACAAAACACCAAGTCCCTACATCCTACATTTATTAATTGCTCCATTTGGAGCATCCCCCCCCCCCCTCTCCTCGGTCCATTAGTATTTGGACTCTCGGCCCCCTCCCCCCTCGACAAAATCTTTTGGATACGGCCCTGATTGGGCACACGTACATTTCAAGATGCGGTCCTTATGTCCAAGTGGATTGAAGTCGATCCAAAATTTCAAGTCGATCAAAAATCTGACTGGAACATCAGACCACTAGGTTTTGTGTCATTTTGGTAACAAGCTACTTTCCTACTCCGATGTAACCTCACCAAGTGTGACAGGGGAATGGGGAAACCTAGATTATTGCCCAGATGGTTACCCATCTGAATTTCATAATGTTGCTGCCCTCATAATGTTGCTTAGATTCAGTGATCTATTGGGAATTGAAGCATTCAACATGCTATCACTGATGGCAGTCAAATCAATCTGAACTTGGTACTTAGCATCAATTTGTAGAAGCTAATCTAAATTCAGGAGATGGTGATCTTGGGAAACTTATCTCTTAGGCCCCAGCTAATTTATTTTTCTGCAATTTCTTTCTTCTTAATCTCACGTTTTTGTAACTTATGTCCTTCACAAAGTTACCAAGTCTTTAATGAAGAGTTTCTCTTTGTTTCAGGTGTGTTTTGTGTCATTTTGGTAACAAGCTACTTTCCTACTCCGATGTAACCTCACCAAGTGTGACAGGGGAGTGGGGAAAAGCTGTACCTACCTAGATTATTGCCCAGATGGTTATCCATCTGAATATCATAATGTTGCTGCCCTCAGTGATCTATTGGGAATTGAAGCATTGAACATGCTATCACTGATGGCAGTCAAATCAATCCAAACTTGGTACTTAGCATCAATTTGTAGAAGCTAATCTAAATTCAGGAGATGGTGATCTTGGGAAACTTATCTTTTAGGCCCCAGCTAATTTATTTTTCTACAATTTCTTCTCTAGGGCTTACAGTCTCAAGTTAATTTCATATTTTTGTAACTTATGGCATTCACAAAGTTACCAAGTCTTTAATGAAGAGTTTCTCTTTGTTTCAGGTGCGGGAGGTTTAGGCTGTGAGCTCCTGAAAGATATTGCTCTGATGGGCTTCAATGAAATCCATGTCATTGATATGGACACTATTGATCTGTCTAATTTGAATCGGCAGTTCTTGTTCCGACAAAAAGACATTGGATCCTCTAAGGCAGAAGTGGCAGCTAAATATATCAACAGTAGAATTCCTGGTAAGCTACATAGGTTGTGATTTAATTGACTAATGAAGACTTCTAGCTTAGTCTAGTTAGCTTGGAGTGTACAATGCACTGCACTGTATACTTTATCCTAAGCTTGATCTCGGCGGGAATCAATTTGTCCTCCGGCGAAATTTATCTGACTTGTAGATATTGGGCACTGAAAATATCCCTGTCCTATCTCTATTCTACACAGTTTTTGTGAGCAGATTATACCTACTAATACACATATGTTGATATGTATAGTAGGGAGGTATACTTACTAACAGGGCCGTATCTAGGATTTTATTAAGGGGTAGAGGGGGGTGGGTGCTCCAAATTTTCGGAGTCCGTCCCATATAGTAAAGGAGAAAAATGCCTCTCTAAATACGGCCTTGGTTAGTAATGTAGGAGGTATATCTAGTAATACTACACTACAAAAACCTACTGACCACAGAGAGCCAAGGACTGTGGGAGAGAGGAGGAAGAGGGAAGCGAAAAACGAGTACAAATTTTTCTCGATGGTGGGATTCGAACCCGGGACCTTCTGCATGGCAAGCAAGCGCGTTACCACTGGACCAACTGTGCCCCCTTCATACCTTTTGAAAAGTGTGTAGGGTAGGTAGGTAGGTACGTACCTACTCTATTAATCCACGTGCTAATTTGTGCCAATATACTCGTAGGTAGCAGCATGCTTTCTGTGTACGGCGTTTTGTACCTAGCTATCTCTATCTCCGTATTCGAGAGGACGATAATTTCCATTTTTCGGCGAACGAATAACTATCTTTTAGATCCGACCCGAAGGAATGTGTTTTAGATAGCTCGTTCGAAGTAACAATAACAAGACTGATTTTTGAAGTGGTTAATTTACCATTTAATTGTTCATTACTAAAAAAAAAAAAAAAAAAAAAAAAAAATTGGAAAATTGACGCTTA
>NW_007378048.1:115498-140717 GCF_000475195.1 Diaphorina citri | reverse complement strand
TGGGAGCATCCCCCCCCCCCCTCTCCTCGGTCCATTAGTATTTGGACTCTCGGCCCCCTCCCCCCTCGACAAAATCTTTTGGATACGGCCCTGATTGGGCACACGTACATTTCAAGATGCGGTCCTTATGTCCAAGTGGATTGAAGTCGATCCAAAATTTCAAGTCGATCAAAAATCTGATTGCACCCCTAAAAAAAGGTACCTACCTCCTCCGTAAAAAAAGAAAATACTTAATGCAAGCTCGATCGTGTGTACAAATACAAACCTTATTCATTTCTTTGATCGTGTGCACGAGGCTTTATTTGAAATCCGGCTTCTAGTGGCGCGAAAAATTCAAATTTTCAAAAAATAAAAATTCCTTAAAAAAAAAAAAAAAAATCTGTCAAACAGTCAAACTTTTGCTCAGCGCTTTAATTTTAACTTATTAAATTTAACTAATAACTTAATTATTATTGTCTATTGTGCTATCTTCTCTCTATCGATTCTAGTTATTTCTTAGTTAATTAACCTGGTGCTAGTTCTGTGAAGTATGTCAGAACAGAAGAATGGTAGCTCTCCGGGGAATATGGCAAGGAAATGGAACCATCTCCGTAAAGTTTTAGAGAGACCGGGACCATTTTGTACCAGTCCAAGTTCTGAAGCTTTGTCCTTTCTACAGACGTCTTGTAAAGTTCTAATCATAGGTGAGTAATAATGTGAGACTTGATCGTAGGAGTCTTATGGCTCTTTTAACAAAATTGAGATCACCACATAATGGACAGATTTTATTTCTAGATTTACCTACTTTGGGCAATGCCCAGTACCCACCGGAACATCAGACCACTAGGTTTTGTGTCATTTTGGTAACAAGCTACTTTCCTACTCCGATGTAACCTCACCAAGTGTGACAGGGGAGTGGGGAAAAGCTGTACCTAGATTATTGCCCAGATGGTTACCCATCTGAATATCATAATGTTGCTGCCCTCATAATGTTGCTTAGATGATGAACAGGTTTTTGTATAGCGGTCACATGTAACTGCACAATATCCACTTCAGCTGGGGCTTGATGAATTCGGTGATCTATTGGGAATTGAAGCATTGAACATGCTATCACTGATGGCAGTCAAATCAATCTGAATATACAAATTTCTTGACCCCGCCGGGAATCGAACCCGAGTCTCCCGCGTGCAAGGCGAGTGCAGTGACCACTACGCCATGGGAGCTGACTATGTAGATAATAAAATGCCTACTTTCATCCAAGCCCAAATTTCTAATCACCCTCTCAGGCTGGTTTCACTATCGTTTCAAACCTACATCGAAATAGATGGAAAACGAATCAATGGCTAACCAAACGAATGAAACCGTCTAAACTAGCCTCCCAGTATACAGAACTTTGGATCTTGGGAAACTTATCTTTTAGGCCCCAGCTAATTTATTTTTCTACAATTTCTTCTCTAGGGCTTACAGTCTCAAGTTAATTTCATGTTTTTGTAACTTATGTCCTTCACAATGTTACCAAGTCTTTAATGAAGGAATAAATTAATAACAAGAAGAAAGAAATGAAATAAATTATAAAATAAACTATCTACAAAATATTCCAACTAAGGGGCGGGATTAATAAAATGCCCACTTTCATCCAAGCCCAAATTTCTAATCACCCTCTCAGGCTGGTTTCACTATCGTTTCAAACCTATATCGAAATGGATGGAAAACGAATCAATGACTAACCAAACGAATGAAACCGTGTAAACTAGCCTCCCAGTACACAGAACTTTCAGCAGTAGATAATTCACACCCAGCCACTATTTGAGTCCGCGTTGTAAACTTTCAAATTTTTCGTGCACGTAAAACACTTTGCCATTTGTTAGGTCGAGTTGAGCCACTATTTGAGTCCGCGTTGTAAACTTTCAAATTTTTCGTGCACGTAAAACACTTTGCCATTTGTTAGGTCGAGTTGTAGCCACTATTTGAGTCCGCGTTGTAAACTTTCAAATTTTTCGTGCACGTAAAACACTTTGCCATTTGTTAGGTCGAGTTGTTTTTTTTTCCCAACTATGTTTTAAAACCAATTCATGTTGACACTTTTGTTTTAAATGGTTTCCAAGATGAGGTTCATTTTAAAATACAGTTTCATTTGGAGTGCTGTGATTTTCCTGTTGATTAAACATGGTAAGTGAATTGGTAGTGGAGTCTGTCCTTTGCATAGCAGAATTTGATCTTACACAAAATTATGTAGGTATTTGAAGTTGATGCATTTATGAAGTGAATTGGTAGTGGAGTCTGTCCTTTGCACAGCAGAATTTGATCTTACACAAAATTATGTAGGTATTTGAAGTTGATGCATTAGAAAAGTGCAATAATCAATATGAAATGAGAAGTTACGACCTACTGTAACGACCTATTGAAGGCAGGAAAGAGGAAAGTAAGAACTGTAAGAAAGAGAAACGTACAGAGAACTGGAAGAGATAAGCATAAAGGCAGAGAAACGTATTTCGTAGCAATGGAACAACTGCTACATTAGACGCTTGTGGCCTGTGTCGTAACATGCCCATCCCGTAGTATGCCTATCAATCGGTGGGGCAAGAAGAAGGACGACACATACTTTCCGTCTGTGTCGTAGCATGCCCATCCCGTAGTATGCCTCTCATCAGATGGGCGAGAAGAGACACAATACTTCCCATTTACTAGGTGCTGGGTCAACACGAGAACACCAGAAAGTAACCCGTTGAAATATTTGCAATCGAAAAACGAGTACAAATTTTTCTCGATGGTGGGATTCGAACCCGGGACCTTCTGCATGGCAAGCAAGCGCGTTAGAGGAGGTAACAATAACAAGACTGATTTTTGAGGTGGTTATAATTTACCATTTAATTGTTCATTACTTTTAAAAAAAAGAAAACAATTAGAAAAGTGGACTTACAAGTGTGTGTACCCGTACAAAGCACTAATTGGGATAATAATGGGTGATTAATTACCTAGGTACCTACCAATGGATGGCGGAGGCTGTTAGGGTAAGAACATAAGGTAAAGTACCTACCTATAAAGGTACCTAACCTAATAGAGAGTTGGTATAGAAGTACTTAGGTAATAAGTAGGTACCTTCCCACGTAGCATTTCAGGTCCTAGCTCCCCATTTAGTATACCTACTTACCTACCTAGGTACATGGATGAGGTAAAAAAGAGAAATAATGGAAGCTCTTAAGATTGTATAAAGACTTGACAAGGATACGAACGTATTATAAGATGTATTATCGCCCCGAAATCGAAGAGAAAAGGGGGACAGGATAAAAAAGTCAGCCGTTCCGAGAACGGACCTCATCTGTTTATTATAAAGATTCCCGCCTAGGGCGGGAATCTAACCCGCAACCTAGCCTTACAAGGTAGACGTGCTAACTATTTTGGCGTTCACCAAACTACTCATTTCCTCGTCTGCCTTGTAAACACTAGGTTGCGGGTTCGATTTCCGCCCGGGACGGATTTTATCCTGAACGGGTAATGTTTGTTCTCGGAACTTCTGGCTTTCTACTGTCCTGTCTTCCGTTCTCTCTATATAAAAAAAAAACAATGATTTGTTTGATAGATCAACTCACCTAGCTGCTTATGTTGTCACAAATGTCACACCAAACACACATTGAGTAGAAATTTTTAGACTAAAACAGGTCCTTCTTTACAAACAAAAGCCCGAGTAGGTATTAGGTATTAAAATTGAACTTTACGTGAACATTTTAAACACATCAAGCTCGCTGTCGAAAATCAATAGATCAAACGAACTGTTTACAAAATAATAAATTTTATTAAATCTCTAACTAATAGGTACTCGTATGTATTACGCACTCTTATTTACGTAGGTATGTTACATTCCATTCTTGCAATATAACTAATTAGATAGTATCAAAATCGATTAGGGGGTAGGGGGAGACAATTAAGAGTCCCCACAGTTATGTATCGGATAGAGGGGGGTGGGTGCTCCAAATTTTCGGAGTCCGTCCCATATAGTAAAGGAGCAAAAATAAAGCCCGACCAGGGTAGGGCCCCTCACCCCTCTCTTAATACGGCCCTGGTTAGTATAATGTAGGAGGTATACCTAGTAATACTACACTACGAAAACCTACTGACCACAGAGAGCCAAGGACTGTGGGTGAGAGGAGGAAGAGAAAGAAGGTAGAGAGAGAGAGAAGGTAGAGGGAAGAGAGAAAGATTTTATTTTAGCATAAAGTAGGTACATGAAAAATCACTTGTGAGGTTTCTTAACAAAGTTCACCTACATACATAGGTAGATACCTATACCATACCTACCCACGTAGTCCACCTACATAAGCAGGAGAGAAAGATTTTATTTTAGCATAAAGTAGGTACATGAAAAATCACTTGTGAGGTTTCTTAACAAAGTTCACCTACATACATAGGTATGTAGATACCTATACCATACCTACCCACGTAGTCCACCTACATAAGTACGTATGTCTACGTAGGTCCTTACGCCTACCTATTTCTTCCTATTTTATCCCATTTACTCTTGGGCGGATTTCACATCTAGACTGCAACTTGTAGTGTACGGCAGTTTTCATGTTGAGGGCTACATAGTCTTATGGGCCTGTTCACACTTAAACTTTATGAAACCTAGACCCTTGACACCAGACTAGTTGGTACTAACCAGGTTGGTAACTTGGTACCTTTTCATAGCCTGTCTGGTGTCAAGGGCCATCAACATGAAATCTGCCGTATACTACAAGTTGCAGTCTAGATGTGAAAGGACCCTTACACCTACAACGACCGTGGTGAACATTTTCTGCGTACCCTGCAACCGCACCTTCAAGAACAATGAACAAACTGGGTGTCACCAGTCATCGACGCTACCACCACCGTCGTCTTAACCCAAACCCCAACCGTGATAACGTGAGATGAGATCGCTGTGGTCGAAATCGACTAGGAGGACATCATCGTCCCATTATTCAACATCTCTCCGCCAGCCTAGTTAGCTTAGTTGGTAGTGCGTCTGCCTTGTAAGCGCTAGGCCGCGGGTTCGATTCCCGCCCGGGGCGGATTTTATCCTGATGGGATAATGTTCGTTCTCGGAACGGCTGGCTTTCTCCTATCCTGTCTTCCTTCTCTCCTCGATTTCGGGACGATAAGACCATAGCAGTTAAAGTTCCCTCTGTCAAACCTCTTAAAAAAAAAAAAAAAAAAAAAAAAAAAAAAAAAAAAAAAAAAAAACAAAAAAACAAAACTCTTTTTCTTTACTAAATTTTTCGCTGTCACAGTCCAACCAAATTTTGTTTCGCAAATTTTCTTTGGCAGTTAGTTGCTCTCTAACTTTTTACGGTACTTTTTACTCCAATTATTTTTTTACTTAAATTACTTTCCGCTTATTTTTTTCCAAACTAAAATTTTTCTTTCATTTAATTTTTCGTTGGTAGTTTCGAGCAGCTGTGCATCAACTACGCCAACGAACACCTGCAGTACTACTTCAACCAGCACGTGTTTCAATACGAACAGGAAGAATACAACAAGGAGGGTATTCGTTGGCGCCATATTGAATTCTCGGACAATACGCTGTGTCTGCAGCTGGTCGAGGGGAAACCCAATGGTCTCCTGTGTGTTCTGGATGATCAAGCCAAGTAAGTTTTGAATAGAATAGAATAGAATAGAATAAGGAGGGAATTCGTTGGCGCCATATTGAATTCTCGGACAATACGCTGTGTCTGCAGCTGGTCGAGGGGAAACCCAATGGTCTCCTGTGTGTTCTGGATGATCAAGCCAAGTAAGTTTTGAATAGAATAGAATAGAATAGAATAAGGAGGGAATTCGTTGGCGCCATATTGAATTCTCGGACAATACGCTGTGTCTGCAGCTGGTCGAGGGGAAACCCAATGGTCTCCTGTGTGTTCTGGATGATCAAGCCAAGTAAGTTTTGAATAGAATAGAATAGAATAGAATAAGGAGGGAATTCGTTGGCGCCATATTGAATTCTCGGACAATACGCTGTGTCTGCAGCTGGTCGAGGGGAAACCCAATGGTCTCCTGTGTGTTCTGGATGATCAAGCCAAGTAAGTTTTGAATAGAATAGAATAGAATAGAATAAGGAGGGAATTCGTTGGCGCCATATTGAATTCTCGGACAATACGCTGTGTCTGCAGCTGGTCGAGGGGAAACCCAATGGTCTCCTGTGTGTTCTGGATGATCAAGCCAAGTAAGTTTTGAATAGAATAGAATAGAATAGAATAAGGAGGGAATTCGTTGGCGCCATATTGAATTCTCGGACAATACGCTGTGTCTGCAGCTGGTCGAGGGGAAACCCAATGGTCTCCTGTGTGTTCTGGATGATCAAGCCAAGTAAGTTTTGAATAGAATAGAATAGAATAGAATAAGGAGGGAATTCGTTGGCGCCATATTGAATTCTCGGACAATACGCTGTGTCTGCAGCTGGTCGAGGGGAAACCCAATGGTCTCCTGTGTGTTCTGGATGATCAAGCCAAGTAAGTTTTGAATAGAATAGAATAGAATAGAATAAGGAGGGAATTCGTTGGCGCCATATTGAATTCTCGGACAATACGCTGTGTCTGCAGCTGGTCGAGGGGAAACCCAATGGTCTCCTGTGTGTTCTGGATGATCAAGCCAAGTAAGTTTTGAATAGAATAGAATAGAATAGAATAAGGAGGGAATTCGTTGGCGCCATATTGAATTCTCGGACAATACGCTGTGTCTGCAGCTGGTCGAGGGGAAACCCAATGGTCTCCTGTGTGTTCTGGATGATCAAGCCAAGTAAGTTTTGAATAGAATAGAATAGAATAGAATAAGGAGGGAATTCGTTGGCGCCATATTGAATTCTCGGACAATACGCTGTGTCTGCAGCTGGTCGAGGGGAAACCCAATGGTCTCCTGTGTGTTCTGGATGATCAAGCCAAGTAAGTTTTGAATAGAATAGAATAGAATAGAATAAGGAGGGAATTCGTTGGCGCCATATTGAATTCTCGGACAATACGCTGTGTCTGCAGCTGGTCGAGGGGAAACCCAATGGTCTCCTGTTTGGGGGGTTTTAATTTTCCCTTTAATTTTTTATTTTTAAAAAAAAAAAAAAAAAAAAAAAAAAAAAAAAAACAATTAGAAAAGTGGACTTACAAGTGTGTGTACCCGTACAAAGCACTAATTGGGATAATAAATAATAATGGGTGATTCATTACCTAAGTAGGTACCTACCAATGGATGGCGGAGGCTGTTAGGGTAAGAACATAAGGTAAAGTACCTACCTATGAAGGTACCTAAACTAATAGAGAGTTGGTATAGAAGTACTTAGGTAATAAGTAGGTACCTTAATTCCCACGTAGCATTTCAGGTCCTAGCTCCCCATCTAGTATACCTACCTACATGGATGAGGTAAAAAAAAAAGAAATAATGGAAGCTCTCAAGATTGTATAAAGACTTGACAAGGATACGAACGTATTATAAGATGGAGTGGTTTCATATCCCTACACTTACCTACCTCCCTATATCAGTCAGGGCCGTATTTAAGGGGGGTAAGGGGGCCCCTTCGAGCTCAAATTTTCGCCTTTACTGTAGGCCAGGCTCCGAAAAATTAGAGTATTTTAGTGCATCCTCCGCGGTACATCACTCTTTGGACTCTCACCCCCCCTCCTCTCAACAAAATCCTGGATACGGCCTTGCTAGAGCAACCTAGGTACAGAAAAGAAAAATCCATCCTCCATGACAGAGAAGAAGGAGAGAGAGAGGAATAAGAAAGAAGGTGAGAGGGAGATTTGAATGGAAAGCAGAAAAATTGAGACTTCAAATTTTTCAAAAGAAAAGGAGCCTCTTAAGTAATTTTTTCCAAGAGAGCTAAGTGGGTATGTAGGTACCTATTACCCTAGTATAGGTATTACATAAGTATATACCTACCTACTATAGGTACATAGGTACATAGATACACCTGCTTGATGAGATTTGGGAGCATCCCCCCCCCCCCTCTCCTCGGTCCATTAGTATTTGGACTCTCGGCCCCCTCCCCCCTCGACAAAATCTTTTGGATACGGCCCTGATTGGGCACACGTACATTTCAAGATGCGGTCCTTATGTCCAAGTGGATTGAAGTCGATCCAAAATTTCAAGTCGATCAAAAATCTGATTGCACCCCTAAAAAAAGGTACCTACCTCCTCCGTAAAAAAAGAAAATACTTAATGCAAGCTCGATCGTGTGTACAAATACAAACCTTATTCATTTCTTTGATCGTGTGCACGAGGCTTTATTTGAAATCCGGCTTCTAGTGGCGCGAAAAATTCAAATTTTCAAAAAATAAAAATTCCTTAAAAAAAAAAAAAAAAAAATCTGTCAAACTTTTGCTCAGCGCTGTAATTTTAACTTATTAAATTTAACTAATAACTTAATTATTATTGTCTATTGTGCTATCTTCTCTCTATTGATTCTAGTTATTTCTTAGTTAATTAACCTGGTGCTAGTTCTGTGAAGTATGTCGGAACAGAAGAATGGTAGCTCTCCGGGGAATATGGCAAGGAAATGGAACCATCTCCGTAAAGTTTTAGAGAGACCAGGACCATTTTGTACCAGTCCAAGTTCTGAAGCTTTGTCCTTTCTACAGACGTCTTGTAAAGTTCTAATCATAGGTGAGTAATAACGTGAGACTTGATCGTAGGAGTCTTATGGCTCTTTTCCTTTCTACAGACGTCTTGTAAAGTTCTAATCATAGGTGAGTAATAATGTGAGACTTGATCGTAGGAGTCTTATGGCTCTTTTAACAATTGAGATCACCACATAATGGACAGATTTTATTTCTAGATTTACCTACTTTGGGCAATGCCCAGTACCCACTCCAGTCCAAGTTCTGAAGCTTTGTCCTTTCTACAGACGTCTTGTAAAGTTCTAATCATAGGTGAGTAATAATGTGAGACTTGATCGTACGAGTCTCAGGGCTCTTTTAACAATTGAGATCACCACATAATGGACAGATTTTATTTCTAGATTTACCTACTTTGAGCAATGCCCAGTACCCGCTGGAACATCAGACCACTAGGTTTTGTGTCATTTTGGTGACACGCTACTTTCCTACTTCGATGTAACCTCACCGATTGTGACAGGGGAGTGGGGAAAAGCTGTACCTATAATTATTGCCCAGATGGTTACCCATCTGAATATCATAATGTTGCTTAGATTCAGTGATCTATTGGGAATTGAAGCATTGAACATGCTATCACTGATGGCAGTCAAATCAATCTGAACTTGGTACTTAGCATCAATTTGTAGAAACTAATCTAAATTCAGGAGATGGTGATCTTGGGAAACTTATCTTTTAGGCCCCAGCTAATTTATTTTTCTAGAATTTCTTATCTAGGGCTTACAGTCTCAAGTTAATTTCATGTTTTTGTAACTTATGTCATTCACAAAGTTACCAAGTCTTTAATGAAGAGTTTCTTCTCGTTTGTAAATATTTGATTCTCTTTGTTTCAGGTGCGGGAGGTTTAGGCTGTGAGCTCCTGAAAGATATTGCTCTGATGGGCTTCAATGAAATCCATGTCATTGATATGGACACTATTGATCTGTCTAATTTGAATCGGCAGTTCCTGTTCCGACAGAAAGACATTGGATCCTCTAAGGCAGAAGTGGCAGCTAAATTCATCAACAGTAGAATTCCTGGTAAGCTAGGTTGTGATTTAATTGACTAATGAAGACTTCTAGCTTAGTCTAGTTAGCTTGGAGTGTACAATGCACTTCACTTGTCTTGTAGGTAACAGGATTGGTTCCTGACCAGGGTATACTTTATCCTACACAGATAAGGTTTGTTCTTGGAATGACAGGCTTTCTTGTTTAATTTTCTTCAATTTTGGGACAATAATACCTCCAATGAAACAATTCCTTCTATGAAACCTCTTCTGGCTTTTTGAATTATATTCATATTTTATTTACCACCAAAGGTGTGTCTGTGTAGTGACAGTAATTGCTCATAACTATGAACTAGCTCCTAGCTCTGAGTTATGAGTGTACCTTTCTTGTTTAATTTTCTTCAATTTTGGGACAATAATACCTCCAATGAAACAATTCCTTCTATGAAACCTCTTCTGGCTTTTTGAATTGTATTCATATTTTATTTACTTATTTACCACCAAAGGTGTGTCTGTGTAGTGACAGTAATTGCTCATAACTATGAACTAGCTCCTAGCTCTGAGTTATGAGTGTACCTATAGAATACTTTTTGTTTCATTTGTTTTATTCACATCTGACCCCTTCATTTAATTTTCTTCCCAGGTGTGAAAGTAATCCCTCACTTCTGCAAGATTCAAGACTACGACAGTGACTTCTACCAGCAGTTTCACATTATTGTGTGTGGTCTCGATTCCATTGTTGCCAGGAGATGGATCAATGGCATGCTTCTGTCTCTACTTCAATATGAAGAAGATGGGCAGGTAAGAGGGGAAAAAGGGAGGGTAAGGCCAGTCACTCACTATCTGGTAGACCTGACAGGTAGGTAAACTTGATCAAGTCTGCCTGTCAGGTCTACCAGATCCAGATAGTGTGTGTGCTCATCAGGTATCAGGTAGACCTGACAGGTGGACCTTTTCAGTTGTACCTGTCAGGTCTTCCTGATAGTGTGTGTGCTCATTAGGTATCAGGTAGACATTTTCAGTAAGAAAATCACCCTTGATCCTAAGTTTCTGAGGGGGGAGAGAAAGAGAGGAGAGAGAGAGAAGGAGGGGGGGGGGAGTTTGTATCATCCTCAGTTTCTGTTCAAAAATTAAATAAAATAAAGCCAATACCTATTGAACTTCTAATCCCATGCTAACAGTTTAAATAAACAAAACACCAAGTCCCTACATCCTACATTTATTAATTGCTCCTTCTTCTTCACCTCCACAGGTAGATCAGAGCACTATTATCCCAATGGTAGACGGAGGTACAGAAGGATTCAAAGGGAACGCCAGAGTAATATTACCAGGGATGACAGCTTGCATTGATTGCACCTTGGATCTATTCCCGCCTCAGGTAAGAAAAAGTAGGAAGAAAAGAGATCTGTAATCTGCAGAAAAAAAAGGATCTTATACCTAACCACTGATCTTTAGGTTTGATAGAGGAAACTGTAACTACCAAGGTCTTATCGTCCCGAAATCGAAGAAAGACAGGATAGATTGGGCTGACAAAATAAAAAAAAAAAAAAAAAAAAAAAAAAAAAAATGGATCTTATACCCAACCACTGATCTTTATTTTTGAAGAGGTTTGATAGAGGGAACTGTAACTACCAAGGTCTTATTGTCCCGAAATCGAAGGGAGAAGGAAGACAGGATAGAAGAAAGCCAGCTGTTCTGAGGACAAACCTTATATGCACCTTGGATCTATTCCCGCCTCAGGTAAGAAAAAGTAGGAAGAAAAGAGATCTGTAATCTGCAGAAAAAAAAGGATCTTATACCTAATCACTGATCTTTAGGTTTGATAGAGGAAACTGTAACTATCAAGGTCTTATTGTCCCGAAAGCGAAGAAAGACAGGATAGGAGAAAGCCAGCTGTTCTGAGGACAAACCTTATATGTTTCAGATAAAATCCGCCCCGGGCGGCAATCGAACCTGCCACCTTGTGCTTAGAAAGCAGACGCACTACCTTCCAAGTTAACTAGGCTGACAATCTTTTTTTTTATATATCTTCAGGATAATTTACCAGGGATTACTCGTTCCGACCCTTCTGGAAAAAGGATTTACACGTACATTATAGTTCATACCTTCTATTAAGTTCTGTTTTTATTTTTATTTCCTCAGGTGACCTACCCTCTCTGTACGATAGCGTCCACACCTCGTCTACCAGAACATTGTATTGAATATGTCAAAGTTATTCAATGGTCTAAGGAAAACCCATTTATTCTATTCTATTCCATTTCATTTCTTCAGGTGACCTATCCTCTCTGTACCATAGCGTCCACACCTCGTCTACCAGAACATTGTATTGAATATGTCAAAGTTATTCAATGGTCCAAGGAAAACCCATTCATTCTATTCTATTCCATTTCATTTCCTCAGGTGACCTACGTAAGAAAATTCACAGCGTGTGTACCTTCAGGCTATAAAAAGGTACCAAGTTACGAACTATTCCTACCTAGGCGTCTAAAATAAAGTACCTACCTAGGTTGGTACATGGGTATTCAGTACTTACTGATTCTATACGGTAGGTAATACCTACTAGGTATACAAAGATAATAGTGTTTGGTTGGGGCGCTGGGGGACCTTAAACAGGGAGTAGACCAGCTTAGTCTGATTAGGGGACTTCAAACAGGATCCTCCCTGTACCAGCCTAAAATTTCCCTTGCTAAGGAAAAAGCAATGGTTGAGTGCGACAGGCATCCACTCGTAAAATTTTGTAGCCAAAACCAAATGTCAACCCAAAGCACCTCGTCTACCAGAACATTGTATTGAATATGTCAAAGTTATTCAATGGTCCAAGGAAAACCCATTCGACTGTCCCATAGATGGGGACGATCCGAACCATATTAACTGGATTTATGAGAAAGCTTCGGAGCGAGCTAGTCAGTTCAACATTGTGGGAGTTACGTATAGGTTGGTACAAGGTAAGACGACTTGTGAAAATCAGATAAATAAAAGATTAAGGGAGCACAGTTGGTTCAGTCATTCAGTGGTAACGTGCCTATTTGCCATGCAGAAGGGTTTTTGTTCGAGTCCTTGTAGTATGTCCTTTCTCAACGGAACAAATTTTTGTCGATGGTGGGATTCGAACCCGGGACCTTCTGCATGGCAAGCAAGCGCGTTACCACTGGACCAACCGTGCCCCCCTTCATACCTTTTGAAAAGTGTGTAGGTTAGGTAGGTACGTACCTACTCTATTGATCCACGTGCTATTTGTGACAATATAGGTATACTCGTAGGTAGCAGCATGCTTTCTGTGTAGGTACGGCGTTTTGTACCTGGCTATCTCTATCTCCGTATTCGAGAGGACGATATTTTTTTTTTTTTTTTACGATTTCTTTTATGTGGCAGGATTCTCCTGAAAGAGCTCCATTTTTCGGCGAACGAATAACTATCTTTTAGATCCGACCCGAAGAAACATGTTTTAGATAGCTCGTTCGAGGAGGTAACAATAACAAGACTGTACTTATTTTCTGGTGTTCTTTTGTTGACCAAGCTCCTAAATCCGCCTTATTTTCAACTCGCGACAGTTTGACAAGCATTTGAGTATGTATGATTCAAATTCCTGTTTATAGTGCGGGTTAGGTAACATGCAAAATAAGCTATTTCATTGTTTCTAAACAGTTGTGCCTATTTCTCTCTCTTAGGTGTAATCAAGAACATCATTCCAGCCGTAGCTTCCACTAACGCAGTCATAGCTGCTACCTGCGCCACGGAGGTTTTCAAATTAGCCACGGGGTGCGCCACCAGTCTAAATAACTACATGGTGTTCAATGATGTAGCTGGTATATACACGTATACGTACGAGGCAGAGAGAAAGAGTAACTGTCTGGCTTGCGGTCCTGCTAACCAACCTAAGTAAGTAATATTAGACCCGTCCTACTAACCTAATCTGGCATAGTAATCTAAGTAACTACATGGTGTTCGATGATGTAGCTGGCATATACGTGTATACATACGAGGCAGAGAGAAAGAGTAACTGTCTGGCTTGCGGTCCTGCTAACCAACCTAAGTAAGTAATATTAGGCCCGTCCTACTAACCTAATCTGGCATAGTAACCTAAGTGAATAACTACATGGTGTTCAATGATGTAGCTGGCATATACACGTATACGTACGAGGCAGAGAGAAAGGCTAATTGTCTGGCTTGCGGCCCGGCCAACCAACTCAAGTAAGTAATATTAGGCCCGTCCTACTAACCTAAGTAAGTAACATGTAGTTGTTGTTTTCAATTGTCAAGGAACTTGACTTCTAGGCCACTCTTCCTCGTGGGTTCCCAATGGTTCTTTCCCTTTTTCAGCCAGCCGAGTTAGCTTGGTTAGTAGCGCGTCTGCCTTGTAAGCGCTAGGCCGCGGGTTCAATTCCCGCCCGGGGCGGATTTTATCCTGAACGGATAATGTTCGTTCTCTGAACGGCTGGCTTTCTCCTATCCTGTTTTCCTTCTCTCTTCGATTTTGGGACGATAAGACCACAGCAGTTACAGTTCCCTTTGTCAAACCTCTTTTTTTTTTTTAAATCCCTTTTCCCCTATTTCTTTTTCCCTCTGTAATACGAACCTACCCATATTTTCCCTCTCTCTAATATAAATTTCCCTCCATATTTCTCCCACAGATATCTGGACATCGAAAGTCTGGACATGAAACTGTCCGAACTGATAGAGCTCCTCTGCCAACACCCCTCCTACCAGATGAAATCCCCCGGCCTTACCACAATGCAGGACGGCCGGAATCGAACCCTGTACATGTCGACTGTGAGGAGCATAGAGGAAGCTACCCGGGAGAACCTCAAGAGGTCGCTAGTGGAGTTGGGACTGAGGGATGAGGGGATTGTGAATGTGGCGGACTCGACGACCCCGAACACGCTGGAAATTACGCTCCGAGTCACCGCGAAGATGGCCGAGTAGATCGACCATATGGGAGACCCGGGTTCGATGCTCGGCTGGGTAAAAAAAAGAAATAAAACTAAAAAAATGTTTCAATGTTCGATTGCCGGTGGGGTCGGAAGAATATTGAGTACTGAACTTTTTTGGCCAAGCAAAACCTTTTCACAACTCGTATGGTTATTCCAGCATTTTACTAAGTGCCTCCTTTGCCCATCTCTGTGGCCGAGTGATCAAAAGCACTGACTTTCAACCTGGAGTTGCTGGGTTCGAATTAATAACATCAAACAAAAATTAAACCTAAATAACCGAGTTTTGACTCGGCCTATGGAACTGAAAATCTTCTAGGCATACGGAGGTAGGTACCTACTTAAGTTGTTTATTTAATAAATGAGAAGATTTAATGTTCATATTCATGCTATGTAGATAATAAAATAATACAAAAAGGAGCTTTTCTTTTCCACGGACGTGACTTCTGCATGGTACTTCGATTGTCTGTACTTAATTTATTTATTCAAGTCTTTCTAGTTCATAATCACGAACCTTTTTCTCACCCTGTTTACTTTCTATTAACTCTTGTCTTTCAGGTTTGACTCAGCCTCCTCCTGCTCCTGCTCCTGCTGATTTAGTAAACATAGCTCCGTTCCGAAAATGCTACGATGATCCTGTAGGTAGTTTCTATCAATTTGAAGCCATGGATTTACACGAGCAAGAGACTATACCTTTATCTCGATATAAAGGCAAGGTAAGTGATAGGGTCCCTTTATAAACTTGTAATTCAATTTCAAAATTCTTGTACCAAATACATAAGACCTTGTGTTAGACTGCGGGAGTAAAGGGACTTTTTCTTCTTCTTCTTTCACTAAACCTTATCCTATTTCTTTATGGGGTCGGCATTTCCTTTTTTAATTCTCCTTCTCCACAATCCTCTGTCTAGGGCTTCCCCTCTACGCCATCTACTAAACATTATCCTATTTCTTTATGGGGTCGGCATTTCCGTCTTTAATTCTCCTTCTCCACAATCCTCTGTCTAGGGCTTCCCCTCTACGCCATCCTTTCTCTCAGATCTACTGATTTCTAACCATAGGGGGATTACAATCTGTCTAGGGCTTCCCCTCTACGCCATCCTTTCTCTCAGATCTACTGATTTCTAACCATAGGGGGATTACAACAACCCTGTAACCTTACCGGGAATCGAACCCAATACGACCGGAGTGCAAGTCTGATTCTCTTTTTCCATTTTCCCTCAGGTTCTGCTTGTTGTGAACGTAGCTACATTCTGAGGTCTAACTTGGCATTACCACGGCTTGAAAGCTCTACAGGCTAAATATGGACATGACTACTTAGAAATACTTGCTTTCCCTTGCAGCCAATTGGGGCCTGAATTGGGCCACCCCATCCGGCATGGAGATACGGCGCGATATAGAAGTGGCAGACGACGGACCCGGAGCTATGTCTAAATGAGTGAAAGAAGCAACGTAATACCATTGAGATGGCGAGAAATCTAGAAGACGATGAAGTCAGAGTTATTTCTAGATGATCGGGAAAAGAAAATTACTCCTAATACTGAGGCTTTTGTACAAATGTGAAAATGGCCAGACGAAGACCTAAGTGGAATGTGAAAGAGTTATGTCTACAAGAGCGAAAGAAGCAACAGCGAGAAATACACATTCTAGAAAAGACAATTATGAGATTTTTGAACATCAAAGCAATTGATAAGAAACAGTTAAGCAGAGACATAACAATCTAAGAAGAATGACTTTATGTAAGGAGTTGTTTCTAGAACAAAAGGAAAACTGAGCGGGAAGGAACGCAGTCTACCTAAAATGTTGGCGGAAAATCATCAATATATTGTTCATCGTGGAAAAAGAGAAGAGACTTCTAGAAAAATTTACGGAAAATAATTGAAATATAACACACAATGCTCGAACTAAGATTTGTAAATATTACTCCAAGTGATCAGTCCCTGAAAGACAAAAAAAAACTTGGAGTTAAGCCGAAGAAAAAGGACGGATATCAAAGCTCAGTTAAAGGAGACGAGAGAAAAGTGTAATAATCAATATGAAATGAAAAGTTACGACCTACTGTAATGACCTATTGAAGGCAGGAAAGAGGAAAGTAAGAACTGTAAGAAAGAGAAACGTACAGAGAACTGAAAGAGATAAGCATAAAGACAGAGAAACGTATAAAGAAAATTTGATGCATTTATTTGTTCAAGTAAATTGATCCCATTGAAATTTGACCATACTAGCCTATTGCTGGGGTGAAGGTACTTTTTAGCCAGCCTAGTTCGGTTGGAAGGCGCGTCCGTCTTGTAAGCGTTAGGTCGCAGGTTCGATTCCCGCCCGGGGTGGACTTTATCCTAAACCGATAAGGTTCGTTCTTGGAACGGCTGACTTTCTTCTATCTCGTTCTTCTCTTTCTTATTTCGGGACGATAATACCTCCGTTGTTATATGTAGTTCCCTCTATTAAACCTCTTAAGTTTCTTTATCGGAACGGCTGCCTTTTTTGGTACTTGTGCAGAAGTTAATAAGTATAAAGACAGAGAAACGTATAAAGAAATGGAAGAAATAAGTATAAAGACAGAGAAACGTATAAAGAAATGGAAGAAATAAGCATAAAGACAGAGAAACGTATAAAGAAATGGAAGAGAAAATTATAAAGAAGAAAAGAAATCCACTAATTTTCTCCCCTTATTGGAACGTATGACGATGTCTTCACAAACTAACGTCACACTTAGTGGAAGATTATCTGAAGTTTGGCAACAACGCCTCATGGAAATTCGTCAAGCCGTGGTGACGTATGAGAGGCGGTGTTGTCATTTTCCAATAAAGAGGTGAGAAATATAATGGTGGTTTGCAACCCGGGTCTCTTGGACACATGTCATTAGTAAATGTGTACTTGTGTAATTATTATATCTGTCTGTTATTATTTCATTGATGGACTTATTTGTGTTGGATCTGAAAGAAACTCTTTAGAGTCTATAGACTGAGAACATGCCAAACTCAAAACACAAAGCCGAAAAAACTCCGATTCTGCCGGGAATCAAACCGGAACTTTCATTGTAAAATGCAGTTTTAGAACACTTCATAGTGGAAGCTATGGGCAAAGCCCGCGCGGCTACGGGGCCTGAATTGGGCCACCCCATCCGGCATGGAGATCCGGCGCGATATAGAACTGGCAGACGACGGAGCCGGAGCTATGTCTAAATGAGCGAAAGAAGCAACGAAACACCATTGAGAAATGGCGAGAAATCTAGTAGACGACGAAGTCGGAGTTATTTCTAAATGATCGGGAAAAGAAACTTACACCTAATACTGAGGCTTTTGACAAATATGAAAATGGCCAAACGAAGAACGAAGACCTAAGTGGTATGTGAAAGAGTTATGTCTACAAGAGCGAAAGAAGCAACAGCGAGAAATATACATTGTAGAAAAGACATTTATGAGATTTTTGAACATCAAAGCAATTGATAAGAAACAGTTAAGCAGAGACATAACAATCTAAGAAGAACGACTTTATGTAAGGAGTTGCTTCTAGAACAAAAGGAAAACTGAGCGGGAAGTAACGCAGTCTACCTAAAATGTTGGCGGAAAAACATCAATATACTGTTCATCATGGAAAAAAAGAAGAGACTTCTAGAAAAATTCACGGAAAGTAATTGAAATATAACACACAATGCTCGAACTAAGATTTGTAAATATTACTCCAAGTGAACAGTCCCTGAAAGACAAACTTGGAGTTAAGCCAAAGAAAAAGGATGGATATCAAAGCTCAGTTAAAGGAGACGAGAGAAAAGTGAAATAATCAATACGAAATGAGAAGTTACGACCTACTGTAACGACCTATTGAAGGCAGGAAAGAGGAAAGTATCAACTGTAAGAAAGAGAAACGTACAGAGAACTGGAAGAGAGAGAAACGTAGCATGAGAGAGAAACGTAGAGAGAGAAAGCATAAAGACAGAGAAACGTATAAAGAAAATGAAGAAATAAGCATAAAGACAGAGAAACGAATAAAGAAATGGAAGAAATAAGTATAAAGACCGAGAAACGTATAAAGAAATGGAAGAGAAAATTATAAAGAAGAAAAGAAATCCAGTAATTTTCTCCCCTTATTGGAACGTATGACGATGTCTTCACAAACTAACGTCACACTTAGTGGAAGATTATCTGAAGTTTGGCAACAACGCCTCATGGAAATTCGTCAAGCCGTGGTGACGTATGAGAGGCGGTGTTGTCATTTTCCAATAAAGAGGTGAGAAATATAATGGTGGTTTGCAACCTGGGTCTCTTGGACACATGTCATTAGTAAATGTGAACTTGTGTAATTATTATATCTGTCTGTTATTATTTCATTGATGGAATTATTTGTGTTGGACCTGAAAGAAACTCTTTAGAGTCTTTAGACTGAGAACATGCCAAACTCAAAACACAAAGCCGAAAAAACTCGAAACCGGGAATCGAAACCGGAACTTTCATTGTCCAAGCTAAGTGTATATGACGTGGATTCGCTTGGATCTCTATTTATTTTTCTCTATTTCTTGGGAAGATATTAGCATTTTTATTAATTTTTTAAATTTAAGATAAAATTAAGAACAGCAGTTGGGAGCTGACTGGAACTTTCATTGTCCAAGCTAAGTGTATATGACGTGGATTCGCTTGGATCTATTTATTTTTCTCTATTTCTTGGGAGGATGTTGGCATTTTTATTAATTTTTAAATTTAAGATAAAATTAAGAACAGCAGTGTTAATAATTTAGCAACAATTTCGATACGCCCGAAACTTGATATGATCTCGTGAAATTTAAATTTTGCACACAGAAAATTAAATATGCAAAGTGAAATTCAAAGTTCATTCTCTTTGATTTCCAATGATCAGGGCCGAAATCCCCCATTTCCGAGATTATATCAAGTTCAACAGCAGTGTTAATAATTTAGCAACAATTTCGATACGCCCGAAACTTGATATAATCTCGTGAAATTTAAATTTTGCACACAGAAAATCAAATATGCAAAGTGAAATTCAAAGTTCATTATCTTTGATTTCCAATGATCAGGGCCGAAATTCCCCATTTCCGAGATTATATCAAGTTTCATCGTTCACAGTAGTATATTTTGACTCGTATGTATATCTATAAATACACAGAAAACAAATACCTATGGGGTAGTAAATATAATTTTTGTATGAAATCAAAACCTTTTTCGTTTAAAAAATACACATTTTAATATATCACGATAAATATCCAGTACGTACTTCAAATTTCATCTACACAACAAAATACCTTTTTCGTTTAAAAAATACACATTTTAATATATCACGATAAATATCCAGTACGTACTTCAAATTTCATCTACACAACAAAATAAAATAACTAATGGCTGACGGCGGAAATTCTAAATTCACTTTTTCCAACAGGTTTGATAGAACTGTAACGGCTAAGGTCTTATCGTCCCAAAAGCGAAGAGAAAGGTAGCCAGAATAGGAAAAAGCCAGCCGTTCCCAGAATGAATGTGATCTGTTTAGGATAAGATCCACCCCGGCCGGGATTTGAACTGCGACCAAGCGCTTACAAGCCAGACGTACTACCCTCCACCTCCAAGCTATGGCTGGCAAAATTTACTTTTCAAGTCTCCTAAAAAACGAGCTAAAAACATCAGGTGGGGACAGTGGAATTAAGGAATTAGGCATTCTTTGCTCCATCGCATCGGAGCGCTTTTAAATTCTTGAGTTATCCGGTCAAATTCTCAAATAAAAATGAAATCCTATGCCTCAATTGAGATTTTCAAGGCAATAAATTATAGAATTTCCACCTTCAGTCATCTAAAAAACACATAGAACATTTTACATAAAATCAAATATAATCTCTACAACTTCGTAATAATATTGTTTACAGCAAAATATTTGTACACAAAAACCTAAGCTAAGCACAAACTTACAAAAGCACGGAAGTGTCTCTGATGGCTACTTTTGCTACTTGAAAGTAAATTCTTCGTTTGGTCTCTTTCAGGTAGTTGTAGAGGAACAACTACAAATGATGGAAGAAAACGGATTGCGTGTGTGTGTTGGGGCATGAAAGTACACCAAGTTGAAAAAAAATTTCATCAAAATATTGTTTACAGCAAAATATTTGTACACAAAAACCTAAGCTAGGCACAAACTTACAAAGCACGGAAGTGTCTCTGATGGCTACTTTTGCTACTTGAAAGTAAATTCTTCGTTTGGTCTCTTGATAAGGGGAAAACAGTTAACGGGACTGAAAAATGGAATCTTGAGTGGTAGGTACGCACTAGGCGAGGTTAACGCTGGAGGCGTTCTCTACCACTTTATTCTTAGAGTCTTATTGTTTGATCAACATTTCAAATAAAGTAGAAAATATAGGATATATTAGGATATAATTATGTATTTCCATACTCCGGCTGGGATTGAAGCCACGCTCTCTTATTTACCAGGCTAGCATCTTGGGTTGATTTACAACTTCGGGAGCTCGTATCCAGACAACTAAAATGAATAAAGGAATAAACTGATCTTATGTAAATAAAAAGGGACAAGTAAAATATATTTTTATTGTAATTTTATTTCAGCTTTTATTCTCCCAAGATGCGTTCAGACACAATGAGGTTTAAGGAATTTCTACAAAGGTTGATTTACACTAGGTCGATACTCATCAGAGTAGATCGTTCAATCTATCTTCAAAGAATTTTAATCAAAGAATTGTCGGTATTGGGAATCACCTAAGGCCTGCCGTACATTGGAAGCGTAGTCCGCGATACTGCCTGAAAATCAAAACCTTTGAAAATGATACAGACCTCTCACACTGGAGTCGCTACTTACGGTATCCCAGAGTGTATCATTTCCATAGGTTTGACTGATCAGGCGGTATCGCGCGACTCCAAGTCCGCGATACTGCCTGAAAATCAAAACCTTTGAAAATGATACAGACCTCTCACACTGGAGTCGTGACTTACGGTATCCCAGAGTGTATCATTTCCATAGGTTTGACTGATCAGGCGGTATCGCGCGACTCCGCAGAACAAAAAGTCCCACTACTACGCTTCCAATGCGCGGCAGACCTTGCTTTTATCAGTGCTATATCGGAGTATCTGCCTCGTGTAAACCCGCCTTTCACACGAGCAACGCGTCTACAAGAACGTCGAGTGTCGCGAGCTCTGATCCAGCGCCGCGAGCTTATCATGTTTCTGTCGCACATACAGACGACCCTTTTTCCACGGGTTCTGCAGCTGGAGGGGCTTAAAGTCATCTCTTAGACATCTTCAGAACAAAAAGTCCCACTACTACGCTTCCAATGCGCGGCAGACCTTGCTTTTATCAGTGCTATATCGGAGTATCTGCCTCGTGTAAATCCGCCTTTCACACGAGCACCGCGTCTACAAGAATGTCGAGTGTCGCGAGCTCTGATCTAGCGCCGCGAGCTTATCATGTTTCTGTCGCACATACAGGCGACCCTTTTTCCACGGGTTCTGCAGCTGGAGGGGCTTAAAGTCATCTCTTAGACATCTCTCCCGCGGTCCAAGGACAGCGACGAGGCAAAAGTTGGACAGTTCTTCTTGCGAGTAGATGGGACCGGATTTGCCCTTGACTAGGACGGCCATGTTGACTTCTTTGACAACTAGGTTGACGACTTCCCGTCTCCCGCGGTCCAAGGACAGCGACGAGGCAAAAGTTGGACAGTTCTTCTTGCGAGTAGATGGGACCGGATTTGCCCTTGACTAGGACAGCCATGTTGACTTCTTTGACAACTAGGTTGACGACCTCCCTGGCACAGGTCCTTGGGGAGACATGTAGCATGAGACTGGTGCCGGGGGCTAGGCCTGTGTTGTATGCAGCGTATACCTGGGGGATTAGAGAAGGTGTTACAGATGTGTGTTGTAAGTTGTAAGGGGGACAAGAGAGGAAGTTAGAGGTGGCTGTTGTATGGGTTGCAATCATAGGTAGACAAACAACTTGTACAAGTGTATAGACTATTAGAGAAACTACAAGATATAGAGACCATTACAAAGGGTGTAGGTAGGTACAGATAGGTGCCTACGCTACAAATACTCAGCAAATTTACAACTGCAACCAAACCTGTTACCAAAATACTTAAAAACTATAACCAACTAACCCATGACAATTCAATAAAAAGACCTACAAGATTACGACTTAGGATATGTATGTTACAACTGCAACCAAACCTGTTACCAAAATACTTAAAAACTATAACCAACTAACCCATGACAATTCAATAAAAAGACCTACAAGATTTATTTTTTTACATACGTACAAAAGGAGGACGAAACCTATACCAAAGGATCTAATAGGTGCTGCAATAAGAATGATGAGCTACTAAATGTTTTACTAAGGGGGAAGGGAGCTTCTAAAGAATCTAAAGTCTTGAGGGTGTTTTTAGGGGGAGTGAAAGAAGCTACAAATACTTTTACAGGTACATACTTTATTTGGAGTAAAAAGTAGATTAGAAAAAAGGGCTGGCAAAAAGATACTTTTTCCACCACAAAGACCCATCACAATTTTCAAAACATCCCTAAGAGGTTAAATACAAAAAGGAGCTTTTCTTTTCCACGGACGTGACTTCTGCATAATTACCCTGATATCTAACGCTCTTGTTCGATTGTCTTTCACAATTATTAGAGCAGTGATTAGTGTTATTATAGGGTTAGGTTAAATACAAAAAGGAGCTTTTCTTTTCCACGGACGTGACTTCTGAATAATTACCGAAAGTGTAAATCTAACGCTCTTGTTCGATTGTCTGTACTTAATTTATTTATTCAAGTCTTTCTAGTTCATAATCACGAACCTTTTTCTCACCCTGTTTACTTTCTATTAACTCTTGTCTTTCAGGTTTGACTCAGCCTCCTCCTGCGTCAAGCCGTGGTGACGTATGAGAGGCGGTGTTGTCATTTTCCAATAAAGAGGTGAGAAATATAATGGTGGTTTGCAACCCGGGTCTGTTAGACACATGTCATTAGTAAATGTGTACTTGTGTATATTATATCTGTCTGTTATTATTTCATTGATGGACGAGTGTTTTGCTAAGGGGGAAGGGAGCTTCTAAAGAATCTAAAGTATTGAGGGTGTTTTTAGCGGGAGTGAAAGAAGCTACAAATACTTTTACAGGTACATACTTTATTTGGAGTAAAAAGGAAGGAAAAAAATGGGGCTGACAAAAAGATAACTTTTCCATCAGAAAGACCCATCACAATTTTCAAAACATCCCTAGGCCAGCCACTCACTATCTGGTAGACCTGACCGTACAAAAGGAGGACGAAACCTATACCAAAGGATCTAATAGGTGCTGCAATAAGAATGATGAGCTACTGAGTGTTTTACTAAGGGGGAAGGGAGCTTCTAAAGAATCTAAAGTATTGAGGGTGTTTTTAGGGGGAGTGAAAGAAGCTACGAATACTTTTACAGGTACATACTTTATTTGGAGTAAAAAGGAAGTTAGAAGAAAATGGGGCTGACAAAAAGATAACTTTTCCATCAGAAAGACCCATCACAATTTTCAAAACACCCCTAGGCCAGCCACTCACTATCTGGTAGACCTGACGACAGGTACATCTGATAGTGTGTACCTGTCAGGTCTACCATCAGGTGTACCTGTCAGGTCTACCTAATAGTAAGTGGCCCTACACACAATCTACGAAGAGTTCTAAATACAGTGGACAAAGCCCCATCACACTTTTCAAAACCCCCCTAGGCCAGCCACTCACTATCTGGTAGACCTGACGACAGGTACATCTGATAGTGTGTGTGCTCATCAGGTGTACCTGTCAGGTCTACCTAATAGTAAGTGGCTGGCCCTACCCCTTCACACAATCTACGAAGAGTTCTAAATACAGTGGATCACTTTATTCTTAGAGTCTTATTATTTGATCAACATTTCAAATAAATTAGAAAATATAGGATATATTAGGATATAATTATGTATTTCCATACTTCGGCTGGGATTGAACCCACGCTCTCTTATTTACCAGGCTAGCATCTTGGGTTGATTTACGACAACTTCGAGAGCTTATATCCAGACAACTAAAATGAATAAGGGAATAAACTGATCTTATGTAAATAAAAAGGGACAAGTGAAATATACTTTTATTGTAATTTTATTTCAGCTTTTATTCTCCCAAGATGCGTTCAGACACAATGAGGTTGAAGGAATTTCTACAATAGACCTGACGACAGGTACATCTGATAGTGTATACCTGTCAGGTCTACCATCAGGTGTACCTGTCAGGTCTACCTAATAGTAAGTGGCTGGCCCTACACACAATCTACGAAGAGTTCTAAATACAGTGGATAGTTAGGGAGAGGTGAACACATTCTAATTCTTGCGATTACATTCCTTTTACTTCTTACCCTGTGGTGAGTTATGAAAACAATACAATCTAACTCAAGTGCCCCCTATTTATTAGACGCCCTCTTCAAGATACTGTGAACCAATCAGAAATTAGAGAAGCATGAGACCTGACACACAGGTTGGATGGAAGAAAATGCCTGAGGCATTAAAATCGGTTTTTGGTTATTATTATTTATTTTTTTTTTGAAATCTATGTAAAGACAGTTTGATAGAAAGAAGGAACTAATTTGTTTGAACTTAATCTTACAAAAAACCTTCCTCTGAAGAAGAAGAAGAAGAAGAAGAAGAAGAAGAAGAAGAAGAAGAAGAAGAAGAAGAAGAAGAAGAAGAAGAAGAAGAAGAAGAAGAAGAAGAAGAA
>NW_007378048.1:78517-114799 GCF_000475195.1 Diaphorina citri | reverse complement strand
TCACGTCACGTCACGTGAAGTCATGGGGAGTCAGAAAGATGACTGTAGTTCAGATTTTTCCCATAATATTGTAGGTAATTTCGTTCAGCACAGCCACACTACCATCACGTTAGGTTACGTCACGTGATGGAGTGTGTTTCTACCTTAAGTTTTGACTCGATGGTTTTACATCGAGTTTTAATGTATGTTTGATCCACGATAACCCGACTTGAACGGTTCATCCGATTTAGATGAAACTTGACAAAGTGTTTAACACACGAAGGACATTTTCTCATTTTGAGCTCGATAGAAATAGGGTAAGCCAGTCTAGTTAGCTTGGAACGTAGAGCGTCTGCCTTGTAAGCGTTAGTTGGCGGGTTCGATTCCCACCTGGGGCGAACCCCATAGTAAACAGATAAGCCTCGTTCTCGGAACGGCTAGCTTGCTCCTATCCCGTCTTCCTTTTCTCTTCGATTTCGGGACGATAAGACCTTGGCAGTTACAGTTCCTTCTATTAAATCTCTTTAAAAAAGAGTACTTACTAACCGGCCTAGTTCGCTTGGAAGGCAGAGCGTCTGCCTTGTAAGCGCTAGGTCGCGGGTTCGATTCCCACTCGGAGCGGATGAAACTTACCCTTGTAATCTGGTAGCAAGTAGTGGTGAAGTAGTGGCACTCGATGATGTTCTAGTGGTATTAGTAGGCGGGGCTTGGGTGTGTTGTATAAGGACATCATCGGATCTGGACGGAGCTAGTTTATTGGTGTTTGGTCCTGAGGGGGGAATTCATAGTAAAATTAGACAGGATTAGATAAGTTTTCTCTGAGAAGTGAAATTAACAAAAGGAGATATTGTTGAAATTCATCGTAAAATTATACGGTATTGGATAATTTTTCTCTGAGCTGAGACAAAGCAAAGGGAGGTAGGTGTATTTTTCTTTCGAGAAACTGACCACGGGAAAATTGACCATTCAGTTTTTATTAGAGAAGTGGTCAATGGTCAGTTGCCCGAAAGAAAAATACACCAAATTTTTTTCTATGTTTTCTAGGCAAAGAAGAAAGTTACAGTGAAGAAAAGATGCTGCCAACTGATTTAGGAGATCAGTGGTAGGTAATTGATCAAGGAGGAAAGGTTATCTAGATATAAACTATGTTGGTCTAACAAGAAGATGGTCGAATTCGGTGCTGTGTTTCTAGAAATAGAAATCACTCATTCATTCACGCACTGATCGCTCTATCGAACCTCAACAACTAGAAACCTGAAATTTTGTAGGAATCTAGGAATATTCCTAAGGCCAGCAATCAATATATCTGATAGACTTGACAGGTACACCTGATACCTGATCACACACACTATCAGGTAGACCTGAGAGGCGGACATGATCAGGTGTTCCTGATAGTGAGTGTCTGGTCCAATATGTTCTAGTTGTGCAATGAGAGAGAATTCTGACGAAATCTAAACCGATTTCGAGTTATGATCAATTATTGGCGAAGCACGGGCAACCCAGCCTAGGTGTAGGGCAACTGCCCCAAAGGATTGGTTAAGCTTCTACGAATCTATGATTCTGTGGCGAAGTACGGGCAGCCTGCTAATCATACTTACACAAGAGGAGGAGCTAGTTTCCGTGCTAGAGTTACACAAGGATAAGCAACCCAGCCTAGGTGTAGGGCAACTGCCCCAAAGGATTGGTTAAGCTTCTACGAATCTATGATTCTGTGGCGAAGTGCGGGCAGCCCGCTAATCATACTTACACAAGAGGAGGAGCTAGTTTCCGTGCTAGAGTTACATAGGGATAACAGATATTTAACACTAGGGGGACACTGGGAACTTAGCCGGTCCCGAGCGAAGGACAGGACGTCCAGTAGCCATCTTGTCTGTTTCCATGTTGTGTTAAGACGAGATTGGAGAGTCTCGAGACGAGAGAGCCGCTCTTTTGCGAGACTCACTTCCGTGTTACTGAATGCCTGCGAAGGAAGAGAGATTCGTTAGAATAGAACAGAATATACCTTGTTTATCTTGCCAGAATGAGACTGAAAAGTCCCTTTACTCCCGCATGACGAGAGGGATTGGAGACTGGACGAAATGTTGACTGTGGGTGGGGTGGTACTTGTAGTGTAGCTGTGGAGGGGAGAGAAACGGGAGGGAGGTTTTATTGACTGAACGAAGTGACGTCTAAAGGTATAAACACACTACCATCACGTCATGTCACGTGAAGTCATGGGGAGTCAGAAAGATGTAGTTCAGATTTTTCCCATAATATTGTAGGTAATTTCGTTCAGCACAGCTACACTACCATCACGTTACGTTACGTCACGCCACGTGATGGAGTGTGTTTCTACCTTAAGTTTTGACTCGATGGTTTTACATCGAGTTTTAATGTATGTTTGATCCACGATAACTCTGGAACGGTTCATCCGATTTAGATGAAACTTGACAAAGTGTTTAACACACGAAGGACATTTTCTCATTATGAGCTCGATAGAAATACGGTAAGCCAGTCTAGTTAGCTTGGAACGTAGAGCGTCTGCCTTGTAAGCGCTAGTTGGCGGGTTCGATTCCCACCTGGGGCGAACCCCATAGTAAACAGATAAGCCTCGTTCTCGGAATGGCTAGCTTTCTCTTATCCCGTCTTCCTTCTCTCTTCGATTTCGGGCCGATAAGACCTTGGCAGTTACAGTTCCTTCTATTAAATCTCTTTAAAAAAGAGTACTTACTAGCCAGTCTAATTAGCTTGGAAGGTAGAGCCGTCTGCCTTGTAAGCGTTAGGTCGCGGGTTCCATTCCCGCCCGGAGAGTACTTTGGTTGGGTGGAAGAGCTCACTATGTGAGAATCCTGCCATTAAGCCTTAAAAAAGTACTTACTAGCCAGCCTGGTTGGCTTGAAAAGTAGAGCGTCTGCCAGTGTGATTTCTCAATTTCCAGTGTGATAGAGCGTCTGCCTTGTAAGCGATAGATGACGAATTTGATTCCCGCCCGGAGCGGATGAATAAGACGAGATTGGAGAGTCTCGAGACGAGAGAGCCGCTCTTTTGCGAGACTCACTTCCGTGTTACTGAATGCCTGCGAGGGAAGAGAGATTCGTTAGAATAGAACAGAATATACCTTCTTTATCCTGCCAGAATGAGACCGAAAAGTCCCTTTACTCCCGCAGTCCGAATTAGGTCTTATATATTTCATAGGTAAAATTTATACATATTAAGTAAGAAAATTTTGGTGTACGTTTTCCACCCAGGGCGTGGGACCTGGGGACCCACCCCAGTGGAAGTACACCAAACGTTACTTCATTAAACTTTGGTAACCATTTAAGGTATCTGGGCACATTTAATTTCAAAGAGCTTGTTTTTCAGTCAACCTTAGTTAGGTTAGTTGGTAGCGCGTCTGCCTTGTTTGCGCTAGGCCGCCGGTTCGATGCCTGCCCCAGGTGGATTTTATCCTGAACGGATAATGTTCGTTCTCGGAACGGCTGCCTTTCTCCTTTCCTGTCTTCCTTCTCTTTTCGATTTCGGGACGATAAGACCATAGCAATTACAGTTCCCTCTGTCAAACATCTTAAAAGAAAAGTCATTCTCTCCCTGACAAAAAATGTTAATGATAACTTACCTCTCTATGTCCTTGTTGAGCAAGTGCAGTGTCTAGTTGTAGAATACAGCTAAGTCTCGAGTATTTGGATACGAGAGATCTCTGATAAGTGCCCAAGTGTACCTGAAAACATAAGGGGAAATTAGGGAAATGCGTGTTATACGTATGAGAATTAGCTCGTGTAGGTTTTTAGGCTCAATCTCAATGTCCAAAATTTTGGACACTCGGTCTTTATGACTACAAAAGGTCCACATTTTAGGCTCTAGGACTACCAAAAAATGTCCAAAATATTGGACACTGGGCCTTTGGGCTAGAGTGACCCTAATCGCCAAGGAAAAAGGTGTATTAACAAAAACTCTTCGTAAAAAAAGGAGAAAAAACTGAATGACGGGCATCCTTACCTTTAACAGCCAATGAAAGTCCTGGTAAATAGAATTAGGATAGGTGTCATCTATTTCAATAAAGGTCATCCTTACCTTTAACAGCCAATGAAAGTCCTGGTAAATAGAATTAGGATAGGTGTCATCTATTTCAATGACGGGCATCCTTACCTTTAACAGCCAATGAAAGTCCTGGTAAGAAAAAACTGCTTTCAGCACTTACCATCTCAAACACTTGCACAGGTAACGGCAAGAGGTCCGGCCTCTGTAGCAGCAGTTCCCTCTGCCCCGGGACTGAACAGGCAGATTCTACAGGAGGTACTATCATCACTAGTGACACTTCCGCACTGATTTCTATCACTTCACTATCGTATAACCTGAAATATCAACACAATAGACGTTAAAAAATGCAGTTTCTTTGTGTTATTGTTATTATATCACAACTTTGGTGCTCACTGTAGCATTGTAAGATTTTCCCAATATCTCGATAATCCTAACATCCAATGTTCACCTACCATGCTGACACCGGTCGCTATGCGCATTTATATGCCATAGCTACTCAACATCCAGTCACGGAATCAATCATTTGCATGATACAAATTTCTTGACCCCGCCGGGAATCGAACCCGGGTCTCCCGCGTGCAAGGTGAGTGCAGTGACCACTACGCCATGGGAGCTGACTGACGTTAAATAACCACTATAAAAACATTTTTTCTTCAACTGATACCTACCTACGTCACCTTTTAAAAATGAAACATCTCTTAAATGTCTGCTGTTCGGTAAAAATCCTAGAATAAAAAATGCCTCGTTTCCTCTCTGGATGGCTAGACCAAACTTTTTAGCAACAAAAGGTCTGGTACGAGATTGTTCCGTGATAGGTAAGTATTAAACAATGTCTTGCCCAAATAGTCCAGCCAAACCTTAGGTCAACGCTCCATGGTTCTCATGGTCTCCACACCCAAAGGTCGAAATACATATCCTTTCTACATGTTCTAGGAACGTTCTCTTACCTATGTAAAGCACAGTCTTCATCACTAACTTCCATATATCGGAACAGTCGTTTCAATGTAAGGGCTACGTGTTCTAGGAACATTCTCTGTTGCTCCGTCAGACTATTTAGCTTGTCATTGGAATTGCAACTACGAAGCACCTCCCATTCATCCCTGAAATCAAATAGGTTTCATTAGAAGATTGTAACAACATAAAAAAAAAAAAAAAAAAAAAAAAAAAAAATGGACCGATTACAATAGGTACTTTCTCATTCTGTACAGTGGATTTCACCAAAAAAATTTTCAGTCCCTAGACGTTAAACCTCTATTACATTACATTGAAATTCTGACGAAATTCCCATGTGCGGAGCCCAGTATGTAGGACTATTGCACCTCAAAACTCTATTAAAAAGCCATAAAAAGTATACAATATACAATACTTACGCAGTTACATGGGGATTGTCTCTGACTTTACAATGGGGAGGTACATTGGGAGATTTGGACGGCACTAGAACTTGCAGTAGATCTACGGAGCTTCTCATTTTCAGATAGCCCAGATACAGACCCTTGGATAGCTTGATACGACTGACTTGATGATACGTGATCTGGTCCTGAGAAACAGAAGAGATTGCGTTAGGGGATTGGAGTGGGATGATTTGGACTCAAGTTAAATAAGTTGCTAGCCAGTAGCCAGCCTAGTTAACTAAGAGGATAGCAAATCTGCCTTCTAGGCGCTAAATCGAGGGTTCTACCCGGGACGAAATTTATCCTAAAGTTCCTAAACAGATAAGATTCGTTCTCGGAACGGCTGGTTATCTCTTATCCTGTCTCCCTCCTTTCTTCGCCCATGGAACGACAAAACCGTAGCAATTACAATTCCCTCTATCATACCTCTTCAAATAAAAACTAAATACATAAGTAAATATAAGCAATATACATTATAATATATGGATCTACCCAAAGGAGCATTAGGACCCTCTTACAAAAGAAATATTTGAAACCCCGCTTACCCAATACCCGTTCAATCTAAAAACACGGTAGTGCTGCGCACGCCAAGTTTTATTTACCTGTACAGATGCCATGAGCATTTCCGAGACATTGTTCTCGTTCAGATTGCACAGGTTGGTTCGTTTGGTCAGCTTGGTGAGCGGCAGCCATCTTGAATTGAGCACGGATATACTCTTGACATTCTTAACGTAGTTGATGAGAGGAATCACGATGGTGCCTTCACTATCCTTGATGGGACGGTGGTAGAGTTGACCTGGAATGGAGGAGGAAGATATTTTTTTAGACATTTATTTAATTGAAGGAGTTTTAACAATAAAGTCCTACCTCAAGAAGATATTCGAATACCTCACAAAAAGAGACTTTCAATACTTGGATTAGACTTACTTTATCATGGACATGAGGGAAAGTAAGTCTAATTAATATATTGACCGTTGCAATGAACTCTCAAGAATACGTAAGATTAATACTTGGATTGTCCAAGCAAAAAGAGTTTCGATAGAGGGAACTGTAACTGCTAAGGTCTTAACGCCCCGAAATCTAAGAGAGAAGGAAGACAGGATAGGAGAAAGCCAGTCGTTCCGAGAACGAACCTTATCCGTTCAGGATAAAATCCGCCCCGGACGGGACTTGAGCCCGCGGCTTAGTGCTTACAAGGCAGACGCGCTACCAACCAAGCTAACTAGGCTGGCACAAAATGTGTATTTTTTCGAAATAAATATGGTGGTTCGAGTCCAAGTCAAGTCATCAAATAAGCGAAATGTTTCACATGGGGAACGATTTTTAGGACGAGCCTTCAGGTTGTGATTATACACAGAGCTGGGCTAGGCTAGGCTAGGCTTGAAATTTTGAGGGGAAAAAGTCGATTTTCTGTAGGTATTGTACAAAAAATCCATTCCCTTTTTTTCACAAGCCTAGTCCTATAACCACCACATCTCATGATTGACATAACTACATTTGCTCCGTTTCTCTCTTGAGTAGGTACCGAAAGTGTTTCCTCACCTAGATTTTCTATACTAAGCGCTGTCTGCATTTGAAGGGAAGCGTTGAGCAGTTTGACTCGGAAATGGTTGGACGTGTTGGAATTACTGAGCGACTTTTCCATCTCGTTCCGCAGTAGCTTGATGTCTTCCCACGTACAAGATACCTGAAACAAGATAGTTAGGGGGTCAGTCGGCTGTAGAACTCACTCGGAAAGGAGTCCAAACAGGGCAGCGTAGGGCCCAAAATCTACCAAACAGCGTAGGGCCCAAATAATATCTACCAAACATCATGTGTATAACATAATTTTCCAAGGGTCAGGTCTACAATCTCCTGTCAAAGTTGAAAAAATGACAGTGTTCGTTCATTAACTTTTTTTAAGGTTCGAGAGAACTATAACAACGGAGGTCTTATCGTCTCGAAATCGAAGAGAAAAGGACAGGATAGCAAAAAGCTAGCCGTTCTAATAAGGATTAGGTTCGCCCTGGGTGGGAATCGAACCAGCGACCTAACGCTCACAATGCAGGAGCTACCTTCCAAGAGTCCAACCTAACTAGGCCGGCCCGTTATTAATGGACGAATTAACTTATCAAAGGGAGGAACCGATGTTGTCGTAGAAAGAATGGGTCATCCTATCAACTGCTTTCAGCACTTACCATCTCAAACACTTGCACAGGTAACGGCAAGAGGTCCGGCCTCTGTAGCAGCAGTTCCCTCTGCCCCGGCACTGAACAGGCAGATTCTACAGGGGGTACTATCATCACTAGTGAAACTTCCGCACTGATTTCTATCACTTCACTATCATATAACCTGAAATATCAACACAATAGACGTTAAATAACCACTATAAAAACATTTTTTCTTCAACTGATACCTACCTACGTCACCTTTTAAAAATGAAATATCTCTTAAATGTCTGCAGTTCAGTAAAAATCCTAGAATAAAAAATGCATCGTTTCCTCTCTGGATGGCTAGACCAAACTTTTTAGCAACAAATGGTCTGGTACCTACGAGATTATCCCGTGATAGGTATTAAACAATGTCTTGCCCAAATAGTCCAGTAGTCGAGCCAAACCTTAGGTCAACGCTCCATGGTTAGTGAGTGCAGTGACCACTACGCCATGGGAGCTGACTGACGTTAAATAACCACTATAAAAACATTTTTTCTTCAACTGATACCTACCTATGTACGTCACCTTTTAAAAATGAAATATCTCTTAAATGTCTGCAGTTCGGTAAAAATCCTATAATAAAAAATGCATCGTTTCCTCTCTGGATGGCTAGACCAAACTTTTTAGCAACAAAAGGTCTGGTACGAGATTGTCCCGTGATAGGTATTAAACAATGTCTTGCCCAAATAGTCCAGCCAAACCTTAGGTCAACGCTCCATGGTTCATCGTTTCCTCTCTGGATGGCTAGACCAAACTTTTTAGCAACAAAAGGTCTGGTACGAGATTGTCCCGTGATAGGTATTAAACAATGTATTGCCCAAATAGTCCAGCCAAACCTTAGGTCAACGCTCCATGGTTCTTATGGTCTCCA
This sequence comes from Diaphorina citri, assembly GCF_000475195.1. Lineage (NCBI taxonomy): Eukaryota > Metazoa > Arthropoda > Insecta > Hemiptera > Psyllidae > Diaphorina > Diaphorina citri. The sequence goes on along the minus strand of NW_007378048.1, from coordinate 106,349 downwards.
CACCCAAAGGTCGAAAAACATATCCTTTCTACATGTTCTAGGAACGTTCTCTTACCTATGTAAAGCACAGTCTTCATCACTAACTTCCATATATCGGAACAGTCGTTTCAATGTAAGGGCTACGTGTTCTAGGAACATTCTCTGTTGCTCCGTCAGACTATTTAGCTTGTCATTGGAATTGCAACTACGAAGCACCTGGAGATACGCTCCGTCTTGATGAGGCCGCTGCAGTCCCGCCAACCTGGGGAAGAAAGTGTTGACAGATCAGACAGATGTTTGGTGAGAGGACGAAAAAATGGTCAAAACTAAGGCTAAAAACAGAGTGGAAGGGAGTGGAGAGCAAAGAGCGAAGAGCATAGAACTCTTTGCTCTTGATTCTATGGCCAGGTTGGCCAGCCACTCACTATCAGGTAGACCTGACAGGTACGGCTGATCAGGTCGGTGGCCCAGCCACTCAATATCAGGTAGTCCTGACAGGTACGGCTGATCAGATCCGCCTGTAAGGTCTACCTGATACCTGACGAGCACACACATTAACAGGTAGACGCTCCGCTAAACTCTATTTTTATCCCTAGTCCAAGAAGTTGTTGTTTTAGACCCAGAGAGACTAGGTATGTACCCTGACGAGCACACACATTAACAGGTAGACGCTCCGCTAAACTCTATTTTTAGCCCTAGTCCAAGAAGTTGTTGTTTTAGACCCAGAGTCTAGGTATGTACGTGTCTCTCAACCTGAACTTTTAACGGATCTTCCCTCTTATCTTCTGTGTGTGTAAGAGATAATTTAGCTTGAAAGGTAGCGCGTCTGCCTTATAAGCGCCAAGTCGCTTGTTTGCTTCCCACCCGGAGTCCGGAGTGATCTTTATCCTAAACAGATAATGTTCGTTCTCGGAACGGCTGGCTTTCTCCTATGCTGCCTTCTTTCTCTGTGTCTGGAACGATAAGACTCCGTTGTTAGGTACTGTTTTATCTATGAAACCTAAAACTTTCTATGCACTTACTGGAGGGTTCTACATGGGACGACATCTCTCCCCCCTCGAATTCCTCCGTAGAACCCAAATAAAAATTTAGGTAATTTCCAATAGGTGTAGGTATATAACATTTAATTTTGTGTTGACGCACCATAATAAATTAAAATAAATAAAACAATAAAGTCCTACCTCAAGAAGATATTCGAATACCTCACAAAAAGAGACTTTCAATACTTGGATTGTCCAAGCAAAAAGAGTTTCGATAGAGGGAACTGTAACTGCTAAGGTCTTATCATCCCGAAATCAAAGAGAGAAGGAAGACAGGATAGGAGAAAGCCAGCCGTTCCGAGAACGAACCTTATCCGTTCAAGATAAAATCTACCCCGGACGGGAATTGAGCCCGCGGCCTAGCGCTTACAAGGCAGACGCGCTACCAACCAAGCTAACGAGGCTGGCACAAAATGTGTATTTTTTCGAAATAAATATGGTGGTTCGAGTCCAAGTCAAGTCATCAAATAAGCAAAATGTATCAAATGGGGAACGATTTTTAGGACGAGCCTTCAGGTTGTGGTTATACACAGAGCTGGGCTAGGCTAGGCTTGAAATTTTGAGGGGAAAAAAATCGATTTTCTGTAGGTATTGTACAAAAAATCCATTCCCTTTTTTTTCACAAGCCTAGTCCTATAACCACCACATCTCATGATTGACATAACTACACTTGCTCCCTTTCTCTCTTGAGTAGGTACCGAAAACCGAAAGTGTTTCCTCACCTAGATTTTCTATACTAAGCGCTGTCTGCATTTGAAGGGAAGCGTTGAGCAGTTTGACTCGGAAATGGTTGGACGTGTTGGAATTACTGAGCGACTTTTCCATCTCGTTCCGCAGTAGCTTGATGTCTTCCCACGTACAAGATACCTGAAACAAGATAGTTAGGGGGTCAGTCAACTGTAGAACTCACTCGGAAAGGAGTCCAAACAGGGGAGCGTAGGGCCCAAAATCTACAAAAATAAAATCTACCAAACATCATCTATATAACATAATTTTCTAACGGTCAGGTCTACAATCTCCTGTCAAAGTTGAAAAAAGACATTTTTCCATAATCTTAGCTATGCTTCATGCCTCCTTTGCAGGGGTTTAAGCCAGAGGCGTGGGGTGAGAATTCCAGAAGGGAAGACATAAATCCATGTAAAATATATATGCTGATTTCCTTGTGGTCTTTTGGTATAAGTAAGGCCATCGGCTATAATATACGCCCTATCTTAACTTTTTTTAAGGTTCGAGAGAACTATAACAACGGAGGTCTTATCGTCTCGAAATCGAAGAGAAAAGGACAGGATAGCAAAAAGCCAGCCGTTCCAAGAAGGATTAAGTTCGCCCTGGTTGGGAATCGGATCTGCGACCTACCGCTCACAATGCAGGAGCTACCTTCCAAGAGTCCAACCTAACTAGGCCGGCCCATTATTAATTGACGAATTAGCTTATCAAAGGGAGGAACCGATGTTGTCGTAGAAAGAATGGGTCATCCTATGTCTACAAAAATAAAATCTACCAAACATCATCTATATAACATAATTTTCTAACGGTCAGGTCTACAATCTCCTGTCAAAGTTGAAAAAAAAGACAGTGTTGTCGTAGAAAGAATGGGTCATCCTATCCAATGGTAATAAGGGTCATCCTTACCTTTAACAGCCAATGAAAGTCCTGGTAAATAGAATTAGGATAGGTGTCATCTATTTCAATGACGGGCAGGAAGTCCTCATTAGTGACGAGTACTTTGTCTTCATGATACAGGAGACAGGATAGGAACACGCCCCTGTAAACAGAGGAATCAAGATTTTCAATCAATACATTGGGTCTTGAAGTAATGCGAAAGCGGTTCCAAGGTGCAATTTAAAAAAAAATAGTTAGGTGGAAGAGCTCTTCTAGGAGAATCGTGGCAGTTCACTCAACTGTAAAAGAAAGCAAGATAGTCACAAAGTCTAGGAGCATTAAAGACCTCCCTGGTGAAATATCTTAAAGGCTCACAGTGAAGGAAAAATTTAGTAGTTGTGGGTGGAAGAGCTTCTCTAGGAGAACCCTGCCACTTAAAAGAAAGCCGTAAAAAAAAACTAAACCATAGGAAATCGAAGATGGTGCACCATCGGAATTGGTTCCCACTTTCAAAAGGAAATTAAAAAAAAAAAAAAAAAAATAGTTAGGTGGAAGAGCTCTTCTAGGAGAATCGTGGCAGTTCATGAAAAACTTTGTTAAATTCCAAGAGAAGACAAGAGAGGAACACTCAACTGTAAAAGAAAGCAACATGGTCAACCACATCTTCAATGCTCAAGAAATAACAAATTGACTATCAGACAAATCGATTCCATCTGATCTCCTGATTTTATTTTACGCTAGATACTCGTAAATACACACCACCTTAGCGGTTATCAAGTGATGTTAAACCCCCTGGGGAAAAAAGCAAGTAGCCAACAGTGATAGTAGGTACCTTGAATGCACCAGTTTCTGTTTCCCCAAAAGACCACTAAATTTAAGAAACATTGAATGTTGGTACCCGGATGGGTGACCATCTGGACATCACTTTTGAGTCGTACCTGTTTTCCTTCGGAATTTCTCTTCTTCTGATGTTTATTTCCAACGTTTGGTGATATCACCTGAACTAAACCATAGGAAATCGAAGATGGTGCACCGTCGGAATTGGTTTCCATTTCGAAAGGAAATTACTACTTTGGTACTTATTACTATGTTAAGGCTATTTTTGTTTAGGACTATTGCACTGATACTCACCGTTTCAAGTGTTTCTGGAACTTGGAGGCCGCGGTAAACAACTGTTTGATGGTGGCTATGTTAAGGCTATTTTTGTTTAGGACTATTGCACTGATACTCACCGTTTCAAGTGTTTCTGGAACTTGGAGGCCGCAGTGAACAGCTGCTTGATGGTGGTCTTCTTCCGCTTCCCACAGTCGCCTCCCCCATTCTCCACGGCCTCACTGAATGTCTTCAGGTCCGGCCTCTCGTTCTTCATCTCCCCGAAGAGACGGTCTAGGAGGGCCAGGCCGTCGGAGGAGATACGCTCCGTCTTGATGAGGCCGCTGCAGTCCCGCCAACCTGGGGAAGAAAGTGTTGACAGATGTTTGGAGAGAGGACGAAAAAATGGTCAAAACTAAGGCTAAAAACAGAGTGGAAGGGAGTGGAGAGCAAAGAGCTCTTTGCTCTCCACTCTATGCTCTTAGAGCTCTATGCTCTTTGCTCTTGGTTCTATGGCCAGATTGGCCAGCCACTCACTATCAGGTAGACCTGACGGGTACGGTTGATCAGGTCCGCCTGTGAAGTCTACCTGATACCTGACGAGCACACACATTAACAGGTAGACGCTCCGCTAAACTCTATTTTTAGCCCTAGTCCAAGAAGTTGTTGTTTTAGACCCAGAGAGACTAGGTATGTACGTGTCTCTCAACCTGGTCTTTTAACGAATCCTTCCCTCTTATCTTCTGTGTGTGTAAGAGATAATTTAGCTTGAAGGGCAGCGCGTCTGCCTTATAAGCGCTAAGTCGCTTGTTTGCTTGGAGATACGCTCCGTCTTGATGAGGCCGCTGCAGTCCCGCCAACCTGGGGAAGAAAGTGTTGACAGATCAGACAGATGTTTGGTGAGAAACTCTGATCAGACAGATGTAAACTCTATTTTTAGCCCTAGTCCAAGAAGCTGTTGTTTTAGACCCAGAGAGACTAGGTATGTACGTGTCTCTCAACCTGGTCTTTTAACGGATCCTTCCCTCTTGTCTTCTGTGTGTGTAAGAGATAATTTAGCTTGAAGGGTAGCGCGCTAGTGCGTCTGCCTTATAAGCGCTAAGTCGCTTGTTTGCTTCCCACCCGGAGTCCGAAGTGATCTTTATCCTAAACAGATAATGTTCGTTCTCGGAACGGCTGGCTTTCTCCTATGCTGTCTTCTTTCTCTGTGTCTGGAACGATAAGACTCCGTTGTTTGGGTACTGTTTTATCTATGAAACCTAAAACTTTCTATGCACTTACTGGAGGGTTCTACATGGCTAGGCGTGGAGACTTTGGGCAGACTGTAGCCTCGGATATTACCACAGGCAGCACGGAAGTAGTACCTCTGCCTATGTATGAGGTTGCTGATCTCTAGGTCATGTTGTCTGGAGTTGAGGATCTCCTGAGAGCCAACGATGTCCTTGAAATCCGGATCTGTACTCCACTCGACTGAAATCAAACCAAACATTTCGTCAGTAAGAAAGAAAAAAAAAATGCCCCGTGAGGAAACCATAGTAACTAGTTCACAGAGAAAAAAATATTTGAATTAAAATGTAATTAATAATGAAAAATAATAATAATAATAAATTCTACCAGGGTTATTATTTTCCTGTCCAAATAGGACTGAAAAGTCCCCTAGCCCCGAGGACTTTTATTATTATTAACAATATCAAAACCGTTCGCTACATCTCTGAACTTAAAGGACAGTGGACAAATTTATACAATCATAGTAGATAGGTGCTGAAACTACTGCATATCCAACAAACATCATGATTAGGAGAAGGAGTATCCCATCAACCTATCAAAGCAATTTCTTTTTCCCTACCACAGCCACAGGCCCACAGTGCTATGAGTGCTGCAAAAGGTTTCCAAAAGTTGACAAACCTCCCCTGAGCGAAACGTCAAGACAAACAAATTTAATCACATTTCACCAGTGTCTCCACTTGCTTTGTAAGGCAAATTTTTGTATAAAGCATTGTCTCGATCGACATAACTTAGATCCCATATGAGTAGGTAAAATCAAATGTTTTTAGAGGAATGAAATCGCTTTAAGCCAGTATGGATTATGGACGCTGTCCAATAAAATTTTCGGAGTCTGGCCTACAGATGAGGCTGATGAGGCTCGAGGGAGTCCGGGCCCCCTCGGCCCCCCCGAATACGGCCCTGATAACTTACATTTGTTGCCTTCCTGAGCTCCGAATGAGATGAGTAGTTTGACTAAGGGTAAGTTGTTACTGAGAATTGCCACATCCAGAGGTGTAAATCCGTCACTGTTCATGCTGAAACATAGTCAATTTCTTTTTCCCTACCACAGCCACAGGCCCATAGTGCTATGAGTGCTGCAAAAGGTTTCCAAAAGTTGACAAACCTCCCCTGAGCAAAACGTCAAGTCAAACAAATTTAATCACATTTCACACTCATTCATTTAACACATTTTTTTTTAATAACATTAAATTCTTGGCCTTCTATTTCACTGTCAGACAGATGGAACCAAAAGTTGACAAACCTCCCCTGAGCAAAACGTCAAGTCAAACAAATTTAATCACATTTCACACTCATTCATTTAACACATTTTTTTAATAACATAAAATTCTTGGCCTCCTATTTCACTGTCAGACAGATGGAGTTGAAAATTTTGACTTTTTACTACATCGTTGCCCGTTCTCGCTTTTGCCCCTTTTTTCTCGCTTTTATGGGTGTCGTCTTTATCTCGTAAAACCCGTCTTTTGACATTTCTCTTTTCCTCTTTTACAATCCGGACTTTTATATTCAGAAGGAAAGAAATACCGGGACGTTTCAAATGTGGCATGCTCTTCTCACTACCTCGGGTTTTAACTCTTCTTTTACTCTTCTTCTCTATCTTGTGAGTTAAGAGTTAAACCCTTATTTTACTCTTCTTCGGTAGTTTTTATACTTTTTTAGATACTTTCTATCCCATCCTATATGCCTTTCCTTTTAAGGATTAAGGATGGCACCTAAGTTTTAACTCTTACTTTACTCTTTTTCTATTTAGGTACTTTTTTATCCTATCTTGTACTTTTTCGTTTTAACCCTAGAAGGGTAGACGTGAGTAAATTTTACTCACAGCTAGTTTGTTTTCGTGATAATTCTATTTTTTTAAATAATAAAAAATAATGTTTTGAAACTTGAAACATATCTATTTCATATTCTGCAACTAACACCCATATTTATGAACAAAATGCTGGCTCTTAAGTTCGTGCTAAGCATAGTCTCAAGGCATTTGATTGGTCAATTTTGACTTGAGACTGATCTAAGAACGATCATTCTTGTTTATAAATACAAGTGTTAGAGTCACAAAAAATCGCTCTTTTTTAATGAATGAGTGAACATTATACGTCTACCTAAAAAATTGTCTACCTTTCAAGGGTTAAGGTTGCTACCTGGACGGGTGACCTACTGAAAGAACACGTGTTTGTAATTTCATACTGTACGGAAGTCAGTCAGGGTTGAAAATTGAAATGGATTGCTTAAGAAATGGATTGAGTTTTTCAGAAGTTTCATATAGCGTATTTTCCTTTCGGAACCCGAGACGATTTCCCCTCTTCTAAAGCTTACTTCCCCTTTTTTATAGGGAAATTCGGGAATTAGTTCAACCACTGGGTGGCGTACTAGCGCCCGTACTAAACCATTGGAGATTCAAGATGGCGCATTTTCGACTATCGAAGATTTGGTTTCCTTTTATGTACACCTACTGATAGATCCAACTGTAACAACAGAGGTTCTATCGTCGCCAAATCAAAGAGATGAGAAAACGTTGGACTCGTAATCCAAGGGACTGAGGTTCGAGTTTCAGTAGTGACATGAAGGCGGATCATTTCGAGGGCAGATTTCATCCTGTCTCCATTAGATTTCGGAACGATAAGACCGCAGTTACAATGCTAAGGTCATATCGTTCCGTCCCGAAATCGAAGAAAGAAGGAAGACAGGATAGGAGAAAGCCAACCGTTCCGAGAAATTAAGAAGGATAAAATCCGCCCCGGGCGGGAATCGAACCCGCGGCCTAGCGCTTACAAGTCAGACGTGCCACCAACCAAGCTAACGTTATTGGAAAATCTGGATGATTAATATAACCAATATAAATGTGAAAAACAATACGAAATTATAAATAAAATTTATGCACTTTGTAAAGTTCACAAATCGACCATTCTCAGCACTGGCAACTCAAGGCAACAGGCAATTCTATCCATTTCTGACGGGAAGCCTTGCGGCGTAGAGCAACCACTAGCAACACACAAAGCAACGCCGCAAGGTATAAGGCAACGCCGCATGCGGCGCGGCAATGCCGCATGCTGCTGGTTGCTGTTGCCGGTTGCTTCCTAAATTGCCCCAGTGTAAAGGTACCTTAAGAACGATCATTCTTGTTTATAAATACAAGTGTTAGAGCCACAAAAAATCGCTCTTTTTTAATGAATGAGTGAACATTACGTCCACCTAAAAAACAGTCTACCTTTCTAGGGTTAAGGTTGCTGCCTGGACGGGTGACCTACTGAAAGAACACGTGTTTGTAATTTCATACTGTACGGAAGTCAGTCAGGGTTGAAAATTGAAATGGATTGCTTAAGAAATGGATAGAGTTTTTCAGAAGTTTGATATAGCGTATCTTCCTTTCAGAAATCGAGACGATTTCCCCTCTTCTAAAGCTCACTTCCCCTTTTTTATAGGGAAATTCGGGAATTCGTTCAACCACTAGGTGGCGTAGTAGCGCCCGTACTAAACCATTGGAGATTCAAGATGGCGCATTTTCGACTATCGAAGATGACTATCGAAGATTTGGTTTCCTTTTATGTACACCTAATGATAGATCCAACTGTAACAACAGAGGTTCTATCGTCGCCAAATCAAAGAGAAAAGGAAGACAGGAAAATAGAAATTCAGACGTAGGTACATAACTCATTTATTACTTTTTATTAGGTCTAAACATACACGTAAATAGTATTATGCCTACAGTAAAAAGCACGTCCATAAATCCGATATAAAATCCTAATACCTTTCCATAATCTTAGCTATGCTTCATGCCTCCTTTGCAGGGGTTTAAGCCAGAGGCGTGGGGTGAGAATTCCAGAAGGGAAGACATAAACTCATGTAAAATATATATGCTGATTTCCTTGTGGTCTTTTGGTATTGGTATAAGTAAGGCCATCGGCTATAATAAACGCCCCATGTCACTGCGACCTGGTTAGATCTTTTGTGACTTTCCCTTTGGTTATCTAGAAGAGCCCTAGACTTCTTACGAAAGCCAAGGTTCTTATAGGACTGATTTCTTTGACTCCTTTAGGTGTTGTGATCATCCTTGAATATCGAAGATTTGGTTTCCTTTTATGTACACCTACTGATAGATCCAACTGTAACAACAGAGGTTCTATCGTCGCCAAATCAAAGAGAAAAGGAAGACAGGAAAATAGAAATTCAGACGTAGGTACATAACTCATTTATTACTTTTTATTAGGTCTAAACATACACGTAAATAGTACTATGCCAGTAAAAGCACGTCCATAAATCCGATATAAAATCCTAAAACCTTTCCATAATCTTAGCTATGCTTCATTCCTCCTTTGCAGGGGTTTAAGCCAGAGGCGTAAGGTGAGAATTCCAGAAGGGAAGACATAAACACATGTAAAGTAGGTATACTTTACATGTGTTTATGCATATATATGCTGATTTCCTGGTGGTCTCTTGGTATTGGTATAAGTAAGGCCATCGGCTATAATAAACGCTCTATCTCACTGCGACCTGGTTAGATCTTTTGTCACCTTCCCTTTGGTTATCTAGAAGAGCCCTAGACTTCTTACGAAAGCCAGGGTTCTTATAGGACTGATTTCTTTGACTCCTTTAGGTGTTGTGATCATCCTTGAGTTTGTGACTTTCCCTTTGGTTATCTAGAAGAGCCCTAGACTTCTTACGAAAGCCAAGGTTCTTATAGGACTGATTTCTTTGACTCCTTAAGGTGTTGTGATCATTCTTGAGAAGTATAGCTATAGCAGTGGTTTGTGAGAGGCTACACCTGGTGGTCTTAGAATCCAGGTTGAATAATCTCTTACTATTTTCTGTAGGAAGTAGGAGGGAATGAGGAAGTCAGTAGAGGAGTGGTGCTTCCCTAACTTCAATTAAGACTACGACACTGGTTTAAGCAGACATATTGCTTTATGAGGTCAAGACAATTTTCTTTATGCTACTATGTTTCCTTTTCTTTTATGCTAGTAAAAAACGCATTAAGGAAAAGTATACATTATCAAAGTTTCCTGTGATTTAATATGTGATGGTGCATCCATATCAGCAGCTTTATTTTTTTCCGGGTCTATTGGGGAGGAACTTTATATTATGCTGAAACATGACACTTCTTTTGTACCTACCTCAGTGGTGTAGTTACTAGTCACTACAGTGGACATGGGTTCTGGAAATTTTATATTGGCACAAATGCTTTATTAAGTTATGGATTTAAAGCTGTAGACGTTGTTTTCATAATATTGTTTACAATTTGGTACATATTTTAATAATTAATTCCCCGAGTTTCTTATTCTTTTCTTGAAGCCTTTGTGTACTTGGGTATTTCTCATAAGTGTTAATCTTTGGATTAGCTGCTGGCTGCACAGAGGTTTACCCAGAGCTGCACAGAGGTAACTTACCCTTGTATTTAGTGCACAGGGGAGAGGCAGAGTTGTCAGGTTCCTGATATCTGACACACACAGAGGTAATACCGGTAACTTCCACAGACACAGAGGATGGCATATCGGGAGGCCCTGGAAACAAGAAGAAAAGTTAGTGAAGATAGCTGCAACCTACAAGTAAATTGCAAAATAAATAAATAAATAAAATACAACGTGATTGAACGGACAGTAAAAGGATAAATTAGACAGCAGAGATAGCACATTGAAGGAACCAGTTCCGAAAAGATCAAAAGTTAAGCAACGTTGCGTGTAGTTGGTAACCGGATGGGTGACCATCTGGGCAATCTTCTGCTGTTGTTGGCAGTTAAAAATGGGAATTCCCGTAAATTTATACAAACAAAAAAGAGAAATGAAGAAAGATTCAGTGGGTGACTAAATTAATGAGTGAGTAAATGAATGAGTGATTGACAAAAAGAAGGCTTTCGACCTACTTGCGTGATCAAACCCAAGCAGCATATGAGTAGTGACTGAGTGAATTAATTTGTGAGTGAGTGAAATAATGAGTGAGTGATTGACTGAAAGAAAGCTTTCGACTTACTGGCCTGATCAAATCCAAGCAGCATCTTCTTGAGTCCCTTGCACCTTCGTTCCCACAGGGCGAGTGTTTTATCGCTCCTATCTGAATCGGCCACACTAATAGAGCCCCTGTTAATGGACAGGGTGGAGTGATGGTGACTGTTGTGGTCCAGTAGGCAGGTGCCCCCTAACTCGTGACAGCGGCGTTCCGATTCCAGTAGGAGGTGGCGTAGGTGTGCACCTAGCTTGTCTGGCGAGGAAACTGGAACAGGGAGGAATCGATTTAATTGTGAATTGTTTTGATAATTTAGGTATCCTTGGAAAAATTAATGTATACATTATTATTATTATTATTATTTTCTATTAGGCGCTTTAACAATGTTTTGTGCATGTCGTTAGCGCCAAACTAAGATTCGTATAAGATAAACCCAACTTTTGGGGCTGCTGCCCTACACCTAAGCTTCAGACTGGGCTTTTTGTGTGTATGGAGTTAAGCTTTGGAAAAATTGAAATAATAAATTTGTAGAATTGCTTTGTAAGGCAAATTTTTGTATAAAGCATTGTCTTGATCGACATAACTTAGATCCCATATGAGTAGGTAAAATCAAATGTTTTTAGAGGAATGAAATCGCTTTAAGACAGTACCTATGGACGCTGTCCAATAAAATTTTCGGAGTCTGGCCTACCAGATGAGGCTGATGAGGCTCGAGGGAGTCCGGGCCCCCTCGGCCCCCCCGAATAAGGCCCTGATAACTTACATTTGTTGCCTTCCTGAGCTCCGAATGTGATGAGTAGTTTGACTAAGGGTAAGTTGTTACTGAGGATTGCCACGTCTAGGGGTGTAAATCCGTCACTGTTCATGCTGAAACATAGAAAGGTAAGTAAGATGAGAAAACGTTGGACTCGTAATCCAAGGGACTGAGGTTCCAGTTTCAGTAGTGACATGAAGGTGGATCATTTCGAGGGCAGATTTTATCCTATCTCCTTAGATTTCGGAACGATAAGACCGCAGTTACAATTCCCTCTATCGATCCTCTATAAAGATTTTTTTAAAGCTTGTTGATAGAGGGAATTGTAACTGCTAAGGTCATAAAGAAGGCTTTCGACCTACTTGCGTGATCAAACCCAAGCAGCATATGAGTTAGTGACTGAGTGAATTAATTTGTGAGTGAGTGAGTGATTGACTGAGAGAAAGCTTTCGACTTACTGGCCTGATCAAATCCAAGCAGCATCTTCTTGAGTCCCTTACACCTTCGTTCCCACAGGGCGAGTGTTTTGTCGCTTCTATCTGAGTCGGCCACACTGATAGAGCCCCTGTTAATGGACAGGGTGGAGTGATGGTGACTGTTGTGGTCCAGTAGGCAGGTGCCCCCTAACTCGTGACAGCGGCGTTCCGATTCCAGTAGGAGGTGGCGTAGGTGTGCACCTAGCTTGTCTGGCGAGGAAACTGGAACAGGGAGGAATCGATTTAATTGTGAATTGTTTTGATAATTTAGGTATCCTTGGAAAAATTAATGTATACATTATTATTATTATTATTATTTTCTATTAGGCGCTTTAACAATGTTTTGTGCATGTCGTTAGCACGAACGATTCAAACATTCAAAACATGCTTCACATTCACACATTCAAAAGAGTATCTCAGCATAGGAGCATCATAGTCTGTTCCTAGCTTGTCTGGCGAGGAAACTGGAACAGGGAGGAATCGATTTAATTGTGAATTGTTTTGATAATTTAGGTATCCTTGGAAAAATTGATGTACCTATACATTATTATTATTTTTTTTCTATTAGGCGCTTTAACAATGTTTTGTGCTTGTCGTTAGCGCCAAACTAAGATTCGTATAAGATAAACCCAACTTTTGGGGCTGCTGCCCTTCACCTAAGCTTCAGACTGGGCTTTTTGTGTGTATGGAGTTAAGCTTTGGAAAAATTGAAATACTAAATTTGTAGAATTGCTTTGTAAGGCAAATTTTTGTATAAAGCATTGTCTCGATCGACATAACTTAGATCCCATATGAGTAGGTAAAATCAAATGTTTTTAAAGGAATGAAATCGGTCAAGACAGTATGGACTATGGACGCTGTCCAATAAATTTTTCGGAGTGGTCTGCAGATGAGGCTGATGAGGCTCGAGGGAGTCCGGGCCCCCTCGGCCCCCCCGAACACGGCCCTGATAACTTACATTTGTTGCCTTCCTGAGCTCCGAATGAGATGAGTAGTTTGACTAAGGGTAAGTTGTTACTGAGGATTGCCACATCCAGGGGTGTAAATCCGTCACTGTTCATGCTGAAACATAGAAAGGTAAGTAAGATGAGAAAACGTTGGACTCGTAATCCAAGGGACTGAGGTTCGAGTTTCAGTAGTGACATGAAGGCGGATCATTTCGAGGGCAGATTTTATCCTGTCTCCTTAGATTTCGGAACGATAAGACCGCAGTTACAATTCCCTCTATCAAAATCCTCTACAAAGATTGTTTTGAACAGGTTTAATTATAGGGAACTGTAACTGCTAAGGTCATATCGGCTGTCTCGAGAGAGTGATATAAATCGAGTCGAATACAAAATCACACAGATAATCCATGTATAAATAATGTACTTAGTCCATGTACCTATGTTATCTATAAATAATGCACTGAAGTGACTGAAGGTATGGAGTAGGACATTTGATATGGTATTAAAATGGTACATGTGTCGATGAGTAAATGCATAATAGAAGAGCTTATCACAGTTATCAGGGATTGGGATAGGACGAAAATAAAATGTAGATTAATTATTAATATAAATTCATAATAATAAAATAAAGTATTAATCTATTAATATCAATAAAAAATCTGGTGTGAAAATCACACGACTTTCCTCATCCTATTGAATGATGCAAAAAAAAAAAATCTGGTGTGAACATCACACGACTTTCCTTATCCTATTGACTGATGCTTATTTTGGGTGTTCTTGTTCTTATAGCCAAACTTTTACAATATTATCTCTAACCGTTTAGTCGGTATAGCTGAAAACCGCCAAAAAACGGTCAAAAACCGCCAAAAAGCGGTCAATATACCGCCAACCGTAGCACCTATCTCAACCAAACGTTTTGAGTTGCACCCTTGTCGCATTTGTAAACTACATACAAAATTTCAAGTCATTTTGTTGACCGCTTTTTGGCCGTTTTTTGGCGGTTTTCAGCTTTACCGACTAAACGGTTAGAGATATTGTAAAAGTTTGGCTATAAGAACAAGAACACCCAAAATAAGCATCAGTCAATAGGATAAGGAAAGTCGTGTGATGTTCACACCAGATTTTTTTTTTTTATCTAAACTCAAGGAATAGCAATTCTTATCCAAAGGGACCTCAGGAATCTCAGGATTCTGATAGTTCGCTGTTACGTAGACTCGGGCTGTCAGGCATTAACCTTAGCAACAAAAATATTTCCGTAAAGACATCAGATTTAAAATTGCTCCATCCCCCAGAGACCCAAAGCAACCAGCAAGTACAATATTTTCCAAACCTTGTAACTTTTTTAACGATTTGACGTCTGTACAAATATTTCACTAGGAACTTTTTTTGAGGTGAAAAAAAAGTTGAATAAAGCCGACATTATAATTGCACCGAGCTATTGTCAATTTTCCCCTCAACTTTCTCTCTCTTCTTTTCTCTCTCTCTCTCTCTCTCTCTTTTCCTCTATCCCTTTCTTTCTCTCTCTCTCTCTCTCTCTCTCTCTCTCTCTCTCTCTCTCTCTCTCTTCCTCTCTCTCTCTCTCTCTCTCTCTCTCTCTCTCTCTCTCTCTCTCTCTCTCTCTCTCTCTCTTTTCCTCTATCCCTTTCTTTTTCTCTCGCTCTCTCTCTTCATTTCTCTCTCTCTCCCTCCTCTCTCTCTCTCTCCCTCCCTCTCTCTCTCTCTCTCTCTCCCTCCCTCTTTCTCTTTCTTTCTTTCTCTCTCTCTCTCCCTCCCTCTTTCTCTCTCTCCCTTCCTTTTTGTCTTTCTTGCTTTCTCTCTCTCTATGTAAGAGTTGTGAGACTTTCACCTCCGTGACAATCTCATCGCTCATCCCTCCTCCTCGACATTATATAATTGCACCGAGCTATTGTCACTTTTCCCCTCAACTTTCTCTCTCTTCTTTTCTCTCTCTCTCTCTCTCTTTTCCTCTATCCCTTTCTTTTTCTCTCCCTCTCTCTCTTCATTTCTCTCTCTCCCTCCTCTCTCTCCTCTATCTCTCTCCCTCTCTCTTTCTCTCTCTCTCTCTCCCTCCCTCTCTCTCTATGTAAGAGTTGTGAGACTTTCACCTCCGTGACAATCTCATCGCTCATCCCTCCTCCACCTTGTTACACTTCCAAAGTGAAAGGTGTCTGGGTTTGGGCTAAGTCGTAAATTTTCCCACTTGTCTGTTTCGATGTCACAATAAATCCCTCACACAGGAAGGTTGTTACCCTCTACTACTACTCGTGAGCTGGGAATTTTGGGCTGTCAGAGGGGAAAGTTTTTCCCCCTACCCCCTACTATCCCATCCTCGAGAATCTTGAGATGCCAGGTTGGGGGGGGGGAGTTGTTACCCCCTGCTATACCCTTGAGCTGAGAATTTTGGGCTGTCAGAGGGGAAGATTATTTGTCCCCCTACTTCTTACTACCCCACCCTTGAGAATCTTGGGCTGTCAGGGGGGGGGCAGTATATTTTTTTTTTTTTTTTTTTTTAATTTTTGTGCACATACAATGTTGTATACTGAAACACAATGAATAAATATTCAAATACAAATTGTACATATTATTGTGATTGATCTAGATTTCTAGAAATTTATATACTCTAGGTACATACATCTAGAATAATTCTAGATTATCTACGCTCTGTATACATAATATCCCTATGTATAGGTATACGAAACTGACAAAACTCATACAATACGCAATACGGGGATGTATATGTCTAATTCTAGTTAGCCTTAAGCCAAAAGCCGAACAAAAGGATTGCTCTCTCTCTCTCACTCTCTCTCTCTCTCTCTCTCTTTCTCTCTCTGGACTCAAGAATTTAATGAGCACAAAGTGTTTCACAGAGCACAAAGCACACAGAGCACAGAGCACAGAGCACAAAGTATACGCGGAGGTGTGGGAATAGGATGTCTTAAAGTCTGGAAAATTTTGATACCTAAGTAACTGTGTAAAGTTTTCCTACAAAAAAAAAAAAGGAACGAACCTTATCTGTTATCTAATGCAGCTTAGGATAAAATCCTCCCCGGGCGGGAATTGAATCTGCGACCTAACGCTTACAGGGTAGACGCACTACCCTCCAAGCTACACAAGTAGGCTGGCTTTTAACCTTGATGTACGAGCATGTAGGAACGTACAGGTAGAAATGTAATAACTTTTAGGGAAATTTTTGTCGGAACAATCGAGTCTTGTACCTCACCCTCCCTTTAAACAAAATAGGAAAGTAAAAATATATTATAAAGTTAAATTTAGGTATTTTCGAAAACCCCAAGCAGATACTTATACCTACTCAAAAGTACTTATACGGAAAGTTTTCCCCAGGAAAAACTCAGCATAAGCGTATAAATAAAAAACCTACCTCACCTACCAAGGTATTTTACGTACTTTAAATAAGTTTTCAATTTAGGAAAAAGAAACTTTCTTTGATAACAATGAAAGAATAGAAAATTTGAAAAAAAAAGAAGCTCTCAGTTTTCAATATTCGAAAGTACATTATCATTTTATTATCAAGATACAAACCTAAATAATATTGATGAAGACATTTTTAAAGTTACCCACGCCATCCCCAGCCTGGTTAGTTCGGAGGGTGACGCGTCTGCCTTGTATGTATGTTACCCCTGAATAAGCTCGGAGAAAGTACATTATCATTTTATTATCAAGATACAAACCTAAATAATATTGATGAAGACATTTTTAAAGTTACCCACGCCATCCCCAGCCTAGTTAGTTCGGAGGGTGAGGCGTCTGCCTTGTATGTATGTTACCCCTGAATAAGTTCGGAGACTATGCCCGAAGACGCTCCAAGAATTCTCAGAGGTGGATAACATGAGATTACACACTCGAAGTTATGACTTCATGAGAGATGAAGAGTATTGTGGAGTTGACACTGATTTGACAAATTTGATGTAGAACATTTTTAAAGTTACCCACGCCATCCCCAGCCTAGTTAGTTCGGAGGGTGAGGCGTCTGCCTTGTATGTATGTTACCCCTGAATAAGCTCGGAGACTATGCCCGAAGACGCTCCAAGAATTCTCAGAGGTGAATAACATGAAATTACAGACTCGAAGTTATGACGGAGACTAGGCCCGAAGACGCTCCAAGAATTCTCAGAGGTGGATAACATGAGATTACAGACTCGAAGTTATGACTTCATGAGAGATGAGGAGTATTGTGGAGTCGACACTGATTTGACAAATTTGATGTAGGGCCCTTTAAACTGAAGGATATTGCTAATGAGGAATGTCAAAACTTGACAAAGTTTAGTGGAGGTGTGGGTTTTACCTTTATCCTTGGCGACAAGCTACCCGCCTCCTCACCCCAACTTTACTCAGTCTTTAGTGGGACCGGGAAAAGCCAGCAGCGCGCGATTGCCTTGATGGTCATTGGTCAACCATTCCGATAGCAACCGACGCGACGTTGCCTCCAGAGAATAGAGATGAGATCCAAGGGTTACTGATGCTTCAATGAGCTATCGTCGAGCGGCTGCGCTGAACGCTGGCTATCAATATTTGAAACTCAGCCCGTTCAGTGATCATTTTAAGCACATTTCAGTTTTAGACCCTATAGAATTTTGTGTATACCTAATTACCCTGAAAGCTATTAAAATTCCAAAATAGGTACCAACAAGACCAACTTGAGCTTGTAAAACTGGACAAACGAAGAGAAGAGTGCCACAACCAAAACCATAAACCGTTGCACACCGCATAAACTGTTGTAATCCGCTTGAACCGTTGTCATCCTTGCGTTGTACACAAACAAAGAGAAGAGCGTCATTACAGAAAGAAAACTATAAACCGTTGTACACCGCATAAACCGTTGTCACAGTTGAGTTGTAAGTACATAAAACGAAGCATCACAGTACACAAACAAAGAGAAGAGCGTCATTACAGAAAGAAAACTATAAACCGTTGTACACCGCATAAACCGTTGTCACAGTTGAGTTGTAGGTACATAAAACGAAGCGTCACTACTAAAACTACAAACCGTTGCGTTCGGTTGTACACCGTCCGATAAACAAACGCATGGATTCGTTTTACTTTTTCAACGCCTCTCTGGGATTTTTGAACGATCCGTTTTTCTCGCCGCTCTCATCATTCGGGCTTCCTCGGAACGATAACACAAACACCCGATTTCGACCGAACGGAAGATACGAATCGCAACCTATCGGATTTACAACGGATTCGACCAATAAAAACGCTGGATCACTTCGACCTAACGGAAGGCACGAATTGCAACCAATTGGATTTCAAACGATTCCCACCAATAGAAACGAAGGATCGTTTTGTGAGCGGCTGCGCTGAACGCTGGCTATCAATATTTGAAACTCAGCCCGTTCAGTGATCATTTTAAGCCCATTTCAGTTTTAGACCCTAAAGACTTTCGTGTATAATTACCCTGAAAGCTATTAAAATTTCAAAATAGGTACCAACAAGACCAACTTGAGCTTGTAAAACTGGACAAACGAAGAGTAAGAGTGCCACAACCAAAACCATAAACCGTTGCACACCGCATAAACCGTTGTAATCCGCTTGAACCGTTGTCACCCTTGCGTTGTACAAAAACAAAGAGAAGAGCGTCATTACAGAAAGAAAACTATAAACCGTTGTACACCGCATAAACCGTTGTCACAGTTGCGTTGTACATAAAACGAAGCGTCACAACTAAAACTACAAACCGTTGCGTTCGGTTGTACACCGTCCGATAAACAAACGCATGGATCCGTTTTACTTTTTCAACGCCTCTCTAGGATTTTTGAACGATCCGTTTTTCTCGCCGCTCTCATCATTCGGGCTTCCTCGGAACGATAACACGAACACCCGATTTCGACCGAACGGAAGATACGAATCGCAACCTATCGGATTTATAACGGATTCGACCAATAGAAACGCTGGATCACTTCGACCTAACGGAAGGCACGAATTGCAACCAATCGGACTTCAAACGATTCCCACCAATAGAAACGAAGGATCGTTTTATGGCTATAAGAACAAGAACACCCAAAATAAGCATCAGTCAATAGGATAAGGAAAGTCGTGTGATGTTCACACCAGATTTCACAAATATCGTTCCTAAGCACACTTAGACTTAACTTGGACTCAAACCTCTATCCGAAGTCCAACGCGTTAACCACTACACCACCGACTTTAAAAGTTTAATTTAAGCTTAGAGGTGCATTTTTTGTTCATTTATACCTATTGTTGTCAATAAAGTTAAAATTCAAATTCAAATTCAAATTCAAATACTAATTGCGTCAAAATTGACCAATCAAATGCCTTGAGACTATGCTTAGCACGAACTTAAGAGCCAGCATTTTGTTAATAAATATGGGTGTTAGACTTAACTTGGACTCAAACCTCTATCCGAAGTCCAACGCGTTAACCACTACACCACCGAGTTTGGTTAGCTACATACTAATTGTTCGATGGGGCTTTGATTCGAAAGTATAAGCGATGGAATGAGTTGTATGGATCCAGATAAATGGTTTGAAAAAGTCTGGTTATTAGTTACCACCTACTAATTGCTATTGCTTTGCTAACCCTATTGACATTTTTGGTTGGGTAATGGCTGTCAGGGGGGGGGCAGTTGTTACCCTCCATTATACCCTAGAGCTGTCATGGAGGGGGAGAATTTTGGGCTGTCAGAGGGAAAGTTTTTACCCCTACTATACCCCACTATCCCACCCTTGAGTTTCTTGAGATGTCAGAAGGGAGGGTTGTTACCCCTACAACCCTTGAGCTGAGAATCTTGACCTGTCAGAGGGGAAGGTTGTTTCCCCCACCCTTGAGAATCTTGAGATATCATGGAGGGGGCGAATCTTGAGATGTCAGGTGGGGGGGGAGGTTTTTACCCCCCTACGACCCCACCCTTGAGAATCTTGCACGACAATAAAAGAGAAAGCTCCTTTTTGTCTTTAACCCAACCCTATATTAACACTGGTCACTCATTTGTGACAGCTCCTTTTTGTAGCAACTTTGCATTAACGTGACTTCTGAGTAAGTTCCTACCACAGTTTTCTTCTCCAATGTTCTTTGATTTCCATTTCCAGATGAATCTTCCCAGAGCGACAAAGGCAGCATGGACACCACAAAAACAAACGGAGCTACGCCGAAACTAGCCGTTGTAGAAAAGGGAAAACCCCGAACTGGGGTACCAAAAGTAGGACCGAACCGGAGAGCAAATCCGGAGCTGACGGCATTGGTAGAGAAAGATATTGTTCAAACGGACACCGGAGTGGGGTGGGATGACATAGCCGGACTGGACAATGTCAAGCAGATCTTTAAGGAGACCCTCCTGCTGCCGAAACTGATGCCACAACTCTTCAAAGGTATTGAACTTCCAAAAGTTAAACTTAAACTGTACCAAGTTCAAACTTAAAGCAGATCTTTAAGGAGACCCTCCTGCTGCCGAAACTGATGCCACAACTCTTCAAAGGTATTGAACTTCCAAAAGTTAAACTTAAACTTTACCAAGTTCAAACTTAATCATCAATGCGTCCAAAAATCTCAACTTAATCATCAATGCGTCCTTTACTCTGCTCATTCGAAACACTCTCATTAAAAAGTTTTTAAAGGCGGGACACTTTTGAATATAAGAAAGACTTTGTCTTCACTGGACTACATATGAAATTATTCTCCTTAAATTTACTGAAATACTGTACCAAGTTCAAACTTAATCATCAATGCGTCCAAAAATCTCAACTTAATCATCAATGCGTCCTTTACTCTGCTCATTCGAAACACTCCCATTAAAAAGTTTTTAAAGGCGGGACACTTTTTCAAGAAACAATTTACAGGGCGCGGCGGGGCGTGGAGCTTCGAATTCTTGACGGTATGACGGTCGCGTGCCTACCGGCATGTTTGATGATGAAAGAATATAAGAAAGACTTTGTCTTCACTGGACTACATATGAAATTATTCTCCTTAAATTTACTGATACCTCTTTTCCACCACAGGCATTCTCCGCCCCTGGCGAGGTATCCTTCTTTTCGGCCCTCCAGGGACAGGCAAAACCCTCCTAGCCAAGGCCGTCGCCTCTCAACACGGCTCCACCTTCTTCAACGTTCTCCCCTCGTCGCTAACCTCCAAGCATTACGGGGAGTCTGAGAAGCTCGTCCGAGCCCTCTTTGAGACCGCCCGGGCCCGAGCTCCGGCCGTGATCTTTATCGATGAGGTGGACGCGTTTTGTTCGGGCAGTCGGGAGCATGAGGCGACCAGACGCGTGAGGTGTGAACTACTGTCGCATATGGATGGCGTTGGGACTGGCTCGGGAGATAAAGGTGAGGAAATGTACCTACTACCTACTAGCTTTGCTTATAATGGGTGTTCTTCGATATTTTTTATCGAGGAAGTTGGAGTACCGTAGAACGTGGGGTAGGATTGCTGCCGAGATCACTCCAACAAACGACAAAAACTAGAACAGTCCTGTGCCCTACTCCCCTTTACTTAAGAAAGAGCTTTAGGCGCTTTAATACTAAGAAAACTAGCGCCGAAGTATCTTTATTTGTGTATTCCCCCCCCCGCAGGAGTGTTAGTTTTGGCGGCCACCAACCACCCGTGGGATCTGGACGAGGCGCTCAAGCGACGATTCGAAAAACGAATCTCTCCAATGTTCTTTGATTTCCATTTCCAGATGAATCTTCCCAGAGCGACAAAGGCAGCATGGACACCACAAAAACAAACGGAGCTACACCGAAACTAGCCGTTGTTGAAAAGGGAAAACCCCGAACTGGGGGACCAAAAGTAGGACCGAACCGGAGAGCAAATCCGGACAAAACGAATCTACATTCCGCTCCCTGACGAACATACGCGAAGTCAAATCATCGGCCTCTGCCTCGGAGAAATACGGAAAGACCCGAACGTAGACGTGGCAACACTGTCCAAACAGCTGATTGGCTATTCCGGGTCGGATATTAGAGACCTGTGTCAGGAAATCATCCTGATAGCTGCCCGAGAGGTGATTCAAAACGCTGGCTTCACGGGGGTAAATTCGAAACCCCCTGACGGACGAAATAATATCGGCGCCAAGGGAGATGATTCAAAATGTCAGGTGGCCCCGTTGGGATCGGATAGGATCGTTCTGAACCGATCTCATTTTGAGCGTGCCAAAGAGAAGTGTAGGAAGTCTGTCGATGGGGCTTTGATTCGAAAGTATAAGCGATGGAATGAGTTGTATGGATCCAGATAAAGGGTTTGATGAGCTTGAAGATTTTTTATTTATCCCTGAGTCTAGTTAATAGGTACCTACTAAAAAGGAATTTTAGTTGTGTTGATCATAGTTAAATGCTTGTCACAAATATTCGATGGGGCTTTGATTCGAAAGTATAAGCGATGGAATGAGTTGTATGGATCCAGATAAATGGTTTGAAAAAGTCTGGTTATTAGTTATCACCTACTAATTGTTATTGCTAACCCTATTGACATTTTTGGTTGGGTAATTGTTGGCCTTACGTTACATTGTAAATTGTAAGTGTAAGGTCAACAATTACCCAACCATCGATGGATGTTGTTAGGGAACCCACCTACTTATCGTCTACCAATTATTATTTATTTATTTTTATCTATTGATCAACAGATCAATTGGAATTTTCCCTATCGCTCTAAAATCAGCAACAAGTTACTGAGTTACTACATACTCGTGGATCAAGTTACAATAAAACTATTGACATATCAAATGGAATTTGGATCTCGTATTTACCTGTTGACATTGACATCAGCAGATTCCAGAATAGTTCTAGTTTTATCCACATGACCGTGCTCTACTGCCGCGAATAATGCTGAAACATAGGGAAAACACCAACAAATTATTAATTCGGCACGAACAATCTGGTTGAGAGCGCTAGATGATAGGATTTAATTTTTACCTTGAAGCGCTAATAGCGGAGTTTTTTGAGATCAAGAAGGTAGAAATGTAGAGTTACTGAGTTACTACATACTCGTAGATCAAGTTACAATAAAACTATTGACATATCAAATGGAATTTGGATCTCGTATTTACCTGTTAACATTGACATCAGCAGATTCCAGAATAGTTCTAGTTTTATCCACATGACCGTGCTCTACTGCTGCGAATAATGCTGAAACATAGGAGAAAAAAACCAATGGTCAAATTATTTGTTCGGCAAGAACGCTGGCTCATAAGATCGAACCAATAAAAGAACATGGGATCATAACAAAACTGTGGTCATTTTCGTCTCAGTTCATCTGATATAGGAAACTCATATTTACGACTTGCATAGAGGGCAAGAAGCTGTGTAATGGTGTACTGTATGTATGCGCAGTTACAGGACTAGAGGAAAGCTGAAGGATTTCCTCCGTACACTTTGTAGAGTTTGTTTATTTAATAGAGGTTTAAAGTCACTGTATAACTTGAAGTTTTTAGTGACGGAGATGTTATCCTAAATTTGGCGACAAGCTACCCGCCTCCTCATATTAACCTCACCCACAGCCTGAGTCAGGTCCGGGAAAGCCGGTAACACGCGATTGTACTGTACAGCAGACTCCGAAAATTTGGAGCATTCCTCAGTACATCAGTGTTTATACTCTCGCCCCGCTCCCCTCGACAAAATCGGCCCTGCTTGGAGGGTAATTGATGGACAAAATACTTTTCCCTATCCTGTCTTCCTTCTCTCTTCGATTTCGGGACGATAAGACCATAGCAGTTACAGTTCCCTCTGTCAAACCTCTTAAAAAAAGTCACTGTATAACTTCTAAGGTTTTTAGTGACGGGAGTTTTACCCACCATTCGGCGACAAGCTACCCGCCTCCTCATATTAACCTCACCCACAGCCTGAGTCGGGTCCGGGAAACCCGGTAACACGCGATTGTACTGTACAGTAGACTCCGAAAATTTGGAGCATTCCTCAATACATCAGTGTTTATACTCTCGCCCCCCTCCCCTTGACAAAATCGGCCCTGCTTGGAAGGTAATTGATGGACAAAATACTTTTGTTCGTACACCTAATATCGCGTAGATGATACATGAAAAAATCCTGGATACGGCCTTGCTTAGAGGTTAATCTAAGATGGACCAAAGTGCTTTCGTTCGTACACCTAATTTCGCGCAGATGAAAGGTACACCCTGTATTATAAATTTATTTGGGAAAATATAAGTAATGCGCTTTCCGAACCTACGTGTGCTCCAGTTTAAATGTGTTTTCCACACATTCGTATAAACTGTAGGTACGTTGTTAGACGCTTATTAGAAAAAGCTACAGTGTGACTCCAAACTACAGAACCTGTCTGGTACTTTGTCTATTACGTTATTTTAAGGGCGAATCAACATTCAAGAGCTCTAGGACATTTACTAAGATTAAAAAAGCGGACACACCGCCGCTTTTAGAAAGAAATGCAACATTGCCCATTCTGTTGTGTCCTTTATCAGATGGACGAGAAACGAGAAAAGACATAATACTCCTCAATTAGGAGTTGGGTCAATACAAGAACTTGAGAAAAGTATGAAAAAAAAAAGCTTCCCAACACACCCCCTTA
This sequence comes from Diaphorina citri, assembly GCF_000475195.1. NCBI lineage: Eukaryota > Metazoa > Arthropoda > Insecta > Hemiptera > Psyllidae > Diaphorina > Diaphorina citri. The sequence goes on along the minus strand of NW_007378048.1, from coordinate 81,733 downwards.
TTTGCAATTGGAATACCGGAACCTTGTTGACACATTCAAATAAGAACGCATTTTTTTTCCACATGATGGGAGTCGAACCCGGGGAAGGGAGAAGAGTTTGTCTGACACCGAGTAGAGTACATGGTTGTAAAGTGCAGTGTGTGTGTGTGTGTGTGTGTGTATGTGTGTGTGTGTGTGTGTGTTGTGTTCAGGTATACATAAATAAAGAAAACAACAACTTAAAACTTAAATCCCCACCCGAATACGAAATCTCCGAAAACTTGGTGCCATATTTTTCGTATAGAAAAGGAGGAGAGGAGGAGGAGGAAGAAGAAGAAGGAGGAAGAACGAAGAAGAAGAAGAAGGAGGAAGAACGAGGAGGAAGAAGAAGAAGAAGAAGAAGAAGAAGGAGGAAGAAAAAGGAAGAAGAAGGAGGAAGAAGAAGAAGGAAGAAGAAGAAGAAGGAGGAAGAAGAAGAAGGAGGAAGAAGAAGAAGGAGGAGGAAGAAGAAGAAGAAGAAGAAGAAGGAAGAAGAAGGAGAAGGAGGAAGAAGAAGGAGGAGGAGGAAGAAGAAGAAGAAAAAGGAAGAAGAAGAAGGAGGAAGAAGAAGAAGGAGGAGGAAGAAGAAGAAGAAGAAGAAGAAGGAAGAAGAAGATGGAGGAGGAGGAAGGAGGAAGAAGAAGAATGAGGAAGAAGAAGGAGAAAGAAGAATGAGAAGAAGAAGAAGAAGAAGAAGAAGAAGGAGGAGGAGGAGGAGAAGGAAGAAGGAAGAAGAAGAAGAAGAAGAAGAAAGGGGAAAATAAATGGAGAAATATAGAAGATGAATGGCTCCAAACTACAGAACCTGTCTGGTACTTTGTCTATTACGTTATTTTAAGGGCGCCGTTAGATTTCAAATCAACATTCAAGAACTCTAGGATATTTACTAAGATTAAAAAAGCGGACACACCGCCGCTTTTAGAAAGAAATGCAACATTGCCCATTCCGTGGTGTCCTTTATCAGATGGACGAGAAAAGACACAATACTCAATTAGGAGTTGTGTCAATACAAGAACTTGAGAAAAATATGAAAAAAAAGCTTCCCAACCCACCCCCTTATTTGCAATTGGAATACCGGAACCTTGCTGACACATTCAAATAAGAAAGCATTTTTACTTTCCTTATCCTATAGGAAGGAAAGTAATGTAATGCAACCTATCGGATTTATAACGGATTCGACCAATAGAAACGCTGGATCACTTCGACCTAACGGAAGGCACGAATTGCAACCAATCGGATTTCAAACGATTCCCACCAATAGAAACGAAGGATCGTTTTATAATGGAGGGTTTCTAAATGGAAGCGGTGACTTTGACAGAACTGTGGCAAAAAGGGGCGGAACTGCAGCAAAAGGGGGCGTGGCCAGCCGCAAATCTAAACGGGATCCGGAAATTGTGCCGATCGCGCCGTTGGGAAATGCGGCATCCTATGAGTTGCGGTACGCTAAGACGAAAGCTCGATTGAATCGGCCGTCCAGGCCAGACGAGACGGCTGAGGATGATTTGAAAGGTAAATAAGCAAATAGCACATGGTGATTTGGTGACATAATTAAAGTAAGTTTTCCGCTGATCTAACTTTCCTGCAATTATTCAGAAGCCACGACAATAAAAGAGAAAGCTCCTTTTTGTCTTTAACCCAACCCTATATTAACACTGGTCACTCATTTGTGACAGCTCTTTTTTGTAGCAACTTTGCATTAACGTGACTTCTGAGTAAGTACCACAGTTTTCTTCTGAGTAAGTACCTAAAAAGTGACTTCTGAGTAAGTACCTTTCGGATGGATTCGAGTAAACTCGCCGCCTGCTCGAACTGCGTTCGGGAGTCTTCGAGATGTCCCGCCGACCTGAGAATAATAATAATAATAATAATTTCAAACATTTTTTTGAAGTCCAAAACATTTATTTATTTTTATTTATAAAAAAAGTATCACCTCTGAAGCACCATGAACGTATCAGAGAACGCGATTCCCGAACGGAGCGGATTTTATCCTGAATGGATAAGGTTTGTTCTCGGAACGGCTGGCGTTCTCCTATCTTGTCTTCTTTCCGAGCTCTTTTTTTCCTGTCTTCCTTCTCTCTTCGATTTCGGGACGATAAGACCATAGCAGTTACAGTTCCCTCTGTCAAACCTCTTTAAAAAAATAATAAAAATAATAATAATGTAGGTATCCAATAATATTTTCTCTTTTTCCCTCCCCTCCCCCCAACAATAACCAGTTTAAGTTATTTATCATATTGTACTACCACTGTTATTATTATTAATTATTGATGCAAATAAATTACAAATTACAAATGTTCTTTAAAATCGTGTCGTGTGTAGTGGGAACACTCTCATTTAAATTACATTGCCTACAGGACATTCGGAAAAAATCGGATGAAGCTCACGACAAGTGGGAATGAGCCTCAATATTAATAAAGTGCTCCTTACCACAGGGCCAGTCCGAGGCGGTGCCTAATCCTCGCCTCTTCTTCACGTCTATTGAGTAACTCGCTGCTCGCCTGGTAAACAGGAGGGCGTGGGTTCGATAACAGCCGAGGCATGGAATTTATCCTGATTTATTTGAGAATTCGACCTAATAATTGAGCTCTAGGGTTAGGTAAGTCTATTAATCATACCTGGGATTTCCTAGGACCAAAGCCTTCATGACATCTCCCCCACTCGGCGTGGTGCGTGACTTAGAGCGCATGTTTTTGAGGAAACACAGGGAAGGAAGCAGGAGAACATTGAATCGCTCGCTCAAATATTCACTCGCGCCTTCTTTGGGTTTGAGAAGAGGGAAGGGCACCAAATAAAGGTTGTGATGTATACGACCTGGGGAGAAATAGCGAGATATTATGACATGTGATTTGAGGCAAAGACATTGCAGATGAAGAAGAAGAAAAATAAAGGTCCCCCTCGAGGACTAGAAGTAACTCGTTGCGGCCAGTACACCCCGTGTGACCCACTGTAGGGAGAGAAGATTTTTTTTTAAGGGAGGTCATTTAAAATGCCCCGGGTTCGATGCCCACCATCAAAAAAAACTCATTTTTTGAATGCAAACATATTTTTTCCTCTTTTTCTGGAGTTCTCGTGTTGACTCGGCACCTACAAGGAAAGTATTGTGTCTCTTCTCACCCATCTAATGAGAGAGGCATGAATGAGTACACGGATTTCGACACAGACCACACAAAAAAAAAAAAAAAAAAAAAAAAAAAAACA
>NW_007378048.1:0-78233 GCF_000475195.1 Diaphorina citri | reverse complement strand
AAAGTGACCTATATTTGGCAAAAAATGGGCCGTTTTGCAAAAAAAATTGCAAATTTAAAAAATGCCATTTTAATCATCAAAATTTCATCTACATGATGCCGTTTATTTCATTCCTTAATTTCCAGCCGTTTCTGAGATATAAGCGTGGTTCGCAAATCACGAACCACCCTGTATACAGCGTCTTTTTTACTACCGAAAAGGAGGGAAAAAAAGTCTGGATTATTACCCCTACTTCCGTGTAACATTAGATGGAAATGGAAATGGGACTAGGCGAAGTTCATTGGCCTACCTTTGAAGATATCCCGTCTCAGTATGTACAGGAGTTCCCATTATTCCACCCTGGTAGTTTTTCCCTTCTTTGTGTTATCATTTCCCTTGTTCGTGTCCCTTTTTCCTTCCTTTATGTCTCCCATTTCCCTCCCTTAGGTATGTCTCTCTTTCCCTAGTGTATATTTCCCATTTTGCCTCCTTTAAGTCCATATTTCCCTCCCTTATGTCCCCAAATTCCCACTTTTATGTCTTCTATTTCTCCCTCCTAGCACTTTGCCTTCCCTTTATATCCCCATTGGAGAGGAAATGATAGTAATTCCCTTTGAGATTAGTAGTTTTCCCTATATACCCTCTGGATTCCTCTATTCAAGTCTATTCCCTGTTTTCCACTTATTGTAGTATTAGGCCGGTCGCACATTGGAACTTCAGTGTAGTCGCCTGAAAAATTAAACCTGTAAAAATTCAGAGTCTCTAATCTCTATCATTTTTATAGGTTTGGTTTCGGACGCGACTACCAGCTACTAAAAGTCGCTTAGTAGCGCGATTTCCAATGTGCAACGGGTCTTGAAGTGTAGTAGCGCGTAGTTACCTAAAAAACAACCCTATTTTCTAACATTTTCATCTTCATAGGTTTGGTTTTGCAGGCAACGCGCCACTAAAGGTCGCACGACTTCCAATGAGGAATGGGCTTTAGTAGGAGATCTTGGAACTTGGATGTTATTTCCTTCAGCCACATCTTCGTGCCGCCGTAGAAAGGGAAATGGGATTCTCCTAATAAAAGAGCAAACTACAGGGGTAATAAAAGAAATTGATGATAACAACGAAAAATGTATACGTACTTGAAATTGAAATGGTGATTATATTATCTCCTCTTGCTCCAGTCACCGTTTCCTTGCCTCTGTTACCCCCAACTTCTGCTCTTCTTCCTCCTTCCATTGCTCTTCCAACTTCTCCTTTTCCTTCTCTTTCAACTGCTTTTCCATCTTTCGAACCGTCTTCTTGTCCTCTTCTTCCTCCTTCCATCGCTTTTTCAACTGCTGCTCCTTCTTGTTTTCTTCCTCCTTCTTCCTTTGCTTTTCCAATTTCTACTTCTTGTCTTCTTCCTGCTTCTCCTCCTCCTCGATTTCCTTTTCGACTTTCTTTTCGTTCAATTTCAAACCCCAACGACGTTCTCGGCTTCCTCGGGTTGTCACATTTCGCATAATTTTCCTGTCTGTTTTGAGTTCGCGATTTCGTCGCGCTGACATTCTCCTCGCTTTTCACTCGTCTTTCATACACAGGGTTCTCGTAGAAAATGATTGAACTGTTCAAGTGATCCTTTTCCCGAGACGTTTTGAATTTGAGCGCCGCGTTTGCATCTAAATTGTGAATTTTCTCTTCGGATTTGCTTTTTGGCAGCTGACAAGTGATTGGAGCGATGTCGTTTGCTATGTCATTTGGAGTCATAACTCCCTTTCCTATGTTGTCATTTCTAGTCATAACTCCCTTTCCCATGTTGTCACTGTCACTGGGTTTGGTTTGACTTTTGCTCTCTTCTTGAGAGATTGCCTCGGGGTCTTCATATCGCGGTCTCCACAAGTTGTTTCTCCGATTGCCATTCCTTCCGCGGTAGGAATTTCTTCGCAGTTCGTTGATGAGTATGGAGAGGCGGTCGATTTGTTTTTCGACAACCTCCACCGATTCTGAATCTGGGTTGCTCGAGAATGTGGATTGAGAAGGAGTTCTTTTGTTAGAGACATCGGGTTTATCTAAGTCCAGTTGGTCAATTTTCTCGCAGGTGTGATCACCTAGAAAGTCACAGTTTTTGACTCGACCACAGGGGTTTCTTTTGGAAATACCTGCCATATTAGCGTTATTAGATTCTGGACCAGTACCACTAGGACAATCTATGGGTTGTTTGTACAATATTCTAGATTGAACTTTGGTAGGTGTTACAATGTTTATAATGTTGGTGCCACTTGTATTTTCCATGGTTGGTCTCGGATTAACTGGGTCGTGACAGAAGGAATCTGTCTTCACTTTATATCTGCCTATAGGGCTACAGATGAGATTGTCACTCAGATTGAATGACGTCATATCTTCAAAGTTCTGTTCACTGTAAGTATATTTCTTGAGCAAGCGTCGTAATGAGCGCCTACTTTTCCCTCTACAGTGTATAAATAAATACCTACAGACCTACACACATTTTGTATGTCGCTATTTAAGAAACAACAGAGCCCAATAGCCAGTCGGTTAACTTTAAACACACTGTACAGAATTACCTACATCGAGATTGCAACAAAAAATTTAAGAACCTCTTTTTTTTCAAGTTGATAAGCTCTTCCTTCACCTCCAACTTCTGCTAGTCCTCTTCTTCCTCCTTCCATTGCTCTTCCAACTTCTCCTTTTCCTTCTCTTTCAACTGCTTTTCCATCTTTCGAACCGTCTTCTTGTCCTCTTCTTCCTCCTTCCATCGCTTTTTCAACTGCTGCTCCTTCTTGTTTTCTTCCTCCTTCTTCCTTTGCTTTTCCAATTTCTACTTCTTGTCTTCTTCCTGCTTTCAGTCACCGTTTCCCTGTCTCCTTCACCTCCTACTTCTGCTAGTCCTCTTCTTCCTCCTTCCATCGCTTTTTCAACTGCTGCTCCTTCTTGTTTTCTTCCTCCTTCTTCATTTGCTTTTCCAATTTCTACTTCTTGTCTTCTTCCTGCTTCTCCTCCTCCTCGATTTCCTTTTCGACTTTCTTTTCGTTCAATTTCAAACCCCAACGACGTTCTCGGCTTCCTCGGGTTGTCACATTTCGCATAATTTTCCTTTTCCTGTCTGTTTTGAGTTCGCGATTTTGTCGCGCTGACATTCTCCTCGCTTTTCACTCGTCTTTCATACACAGGGTTCTCGTAGAAAATGATTGAACTGTTCAAGTGACTCTTCGATTTCCTTTTCGACTTTCTTTTCGTTCAATTTCAAACCCCAACGACGTTCTCGGCTTCCTCGGGTTGTCACATTTCGCATAATTTTCCTGTCTGTTTTGAGTTCGCGATTTCGTCGCGCTGACATTCTCCTCGCTTTTCACTCGTCTTTCATACACAGGGTTCTCGTAGAAAATGATTGAACTGTTCAAGTGATCCTTTTCCCGAGACGTTTTGAATTTGAGCGCCGCGTTTGCATCTAAATTGTGAATTTTCTCATCGGATTTGCTTTTTGGCAGCTGACAAGTGATTGGAGCGATGTCGTTTGCTATGTCATTTGGAGTCATAACTCCCTTTCCTATGTTGTCATTTCTAGTCATAACTCCCTTTCCCATGTTGTCACTGTCACTGGGTTTGGTTTGACTTTTGCTCTCTTCTTGAGAGATTGCCTCGGGGTCTTCATATCGCGGTCTCCACAAGTTGTTTCTCCGATTGCCATTCCTTCCGCGGTAGGAATTTCTTCGCAGTTCGTTGATGAGTATGGAGAGGCGGTCGATTTGTTTTTCGACAACCTCCACCGATTCTGAATCTGGGTTGCTCGAGAATGTGGATTGAGAAGGAGTTCTTTTGTTAGAGACATCGGGTTTATCTAAGTCCAGTTGGTCAATTTTCTCGCAGGTGTGATCACCTAGAAAGTCACAGTTTTTGACTCGACCACAGGGGTTTCTTTTGGAAATACCTGCCATATTAGCGTTATTAGATTCTGGAGCAGTACCACTAGGACAATCTATGGGTTGTTTGTACAATATTCTAGATTGGACGTTGGTAGGTGTTACAATGTTTATAATGTTGGTGCCACTTGTATTTTCCATGGTTGGTCTTGGAGTAACTGGGTCGTGACAGAAGGAATCTGTCTTCACTTTATATCTGCCTATAGGGCTACAGATGAGATTATCACTCAGATTGAATGACGTCATATCTTCAAAGTTCTGTTCACTGTAAGTATATTTCTTGAGCAAGCGTCGTAATGAGCGCCTACTTTTGTTGCTCCCTCGCTTCTGATAAGTCGTGTTATGACTTCCATTTAATCTCGACTTTGCCTTATCTTTGTTTATTTTATAAGACGGATGTTTTAATTTCATAAAATTATATTTCCCTATTTGTAAGCCTTTTTGCGACACTTTGCTTGTTTTCTTGTTCCTTCTGTTTGTTTGACTTTGTTTTGCATCTTTGTTAGACGGTGTGCATGAATTTTCAGACTCATTTATTACTTTGTCTTCGTGTTGACACTCCTTGCAATCAACATTGTTGTATTTATCAACGATGTGAGTGACATCGTATTCATTTGCATCGTTTTTGTTCGTATAGAAGCTCGTTACTGGAATATATTCAAATTCGTTTGCTTCCTCGAAATCTTTGAACACTTTGATGGAATTGATGTCGAAATTTTCAAACTGTCGTCTTTCGTATTGTTTCCAATTTTCTTTGTGTTGCTTCAATTCTTTGATCTTTGATTTCTCCAGCGGCACCAGTTTCCTTGCTTGACTGGAGGAAGAATAAGATTTGCGTAGATTTGAATGAGAGCGACTGATTCTATTGGACATGGTTCTTGTTTGGTTTTCATTTAAAGACTTTGTGCGACGTAAGACTCTGTCTGTTTTACGAGATGTCATAGTGGCCTCTTGTTTGTTAGTATTCACAATATTCTCATCATTTTTGGAGACTTCTCTGAGATTTTCAGTGATTGGGTTCATTCTGCAGTTATTCTGGGTAGAAGACCTTTTTAAAGTTTTTCTTACACAAAGTTTTTCTTATAACCTTTTTCCTATGTCTACGTTCAAATTTTTCGAGATTCTCCCGTCCTACATTCGACAGGTTTTCTTCAGATTTTGAATACTGTAAGTTTATTGTAGAACACCTGAAAGTTTTACTGTCAGTTGTATTTAGTATCTGACTATCATCTAAAAAACTATTGATGCCATGGGTAGATTTTTCAATCGACTGGTTCTTCTTCAGGAAATTTTCAAACATTTCATATTCGACATCCTGATGATTCCCATCTTCTTCTGCTCTGTTTTCATCCTCAATTAGATTACATCCGCCATCGTCAGTCGGTTCACAAATGGCCACATTCTCTTGAGCATTTTGTTGTGAAGTTTTTTCTTTGTAAAAGTTTTCATCGTGTTGCTTATCTAAAAAATAATTCTGTTCGTATCCTAAGAAATTTTTCAAATCCTTATGTTGCATAGGCGGTGTATTTTCTTTTGTTTTTTGAATGGGGTAGAAATTTTCATCTTGATTTGAGGATAAAAAAGAATGAGTTTCTTTTCTGTTGTCTTTTGTACTCGAACGAATAGAGTTAGAAACTGGTACAATCTCAAAATCTTGGTCCTTGCGAAAATTTCCACTCTGACTTTTCAAGATATTTTGTTGTGATTCCGTGTAAATATTTGGAACATAGGTGAGGGGTAGACAGACATGCTTGAGTGTGTCTGGAGAGAGACTGTCACTAAGATCACATAGATAGTTGGCAGGGACCATATTCGTGTTAATTTGAAGTTCGTAATTGTTATCTTTTCTTTGAGCAGAATTTTCACCTGCGTCTCTTTCTTTCTCGACAGATTTATGAGTTTCAAGGAAGGGGTTTGTAGAAGAATGTACATCGTCAACTGTGTAGGTTGAATTGAGTTCAGTGCAAGAATTTTGCTTGGTATTTTCAATTACTTCTCCTGAATCGAGTAATGGAAACATTTTGTAATTCTGTTCCTCTCTCGAGTTTCTTTTTAGATCATTGGATTTGTTTCTTGGTTTCTTCTCTTCTTGTGAACTTCTGGAGCATTCTTGTTTCAGAATATCACTGAAGAAAGGGTTGGTTGTGTTTATGACGTAAAATTCACCATTTGTCATGTTTGCTGCGTCTGGTTTCCCACTTGTAGACTGCTGATCGCTAATGTTGTATACTTGGTTGTTGGTATTAGATTTATTTTCATCTTTAAAACTAGTGGTTGACCCGTCCTTTGTACGGGATCAGCGTGACATAAGAGCCATAACTTTGAGGTGCTGCCATTTTGAATCGGGATGGAATATGACAAATTCAAATAGCCTATGTCACCCTCAGTACTCTTCTCAACAATCGTCTGGTTTCCCACTTGTAGACTGCTGATCACTAATGTTGTATACTTGGTTGTTGGTATTAGATTTATTTTCATCAACACTACTCGTGATCTCACAGAAGGGACGTACTTCAGGTTTATATTTTAGATTCGATTTCAAAGGTACTTGAGCAGTTGTTGGAATGAGCTCAGTTTTATGTTTGTTCTTTTTAGAGTTGGCAGTTTCATTTAAAATACAAACGGAATCACTAAATCTCACGTTTCTTTTAAAGTTCTGAGGATCATTGATGTCAAAGTTAGGGTTCACGATGCCTCCTTCTGGCAAATAGTTGATTTCCATTGTATTGTGCATTGTATCACCATCTGGAATGAATCCTAGGAAGGATTCCAAGTTCTTATGATTACCACGGGAATCAAGTTGAATTGGAAATTTATCTTCATTTGTTCTTGATGTTTGGGATATTCTTCCTACAGACGACTGAGCCTCGGATGGTTTTTTAGTTTTAGACTTATCTACTTGTTCAATTTCTTCAAAAGAGTCGTTTTCTTGTCCTATGGATTCATTCATACTGAAGGTTTCGTTGTCGTTTCCCAGTGGTTGATCTACTGGATTAAACGAAGGATTTACAATTCCTGTGGGTTTCTTTCTAGGTGTACACCGTTTTCTTTTCAATGAGCTATGTACACAATCTGCTGACTTGTCGTTCAGTTTCTTTGGTTTCACTTTGAACATATCCTCAGGTGTTTCGTAATGAACTACGGTGGGTTTTCTGATCTCGAACATTTTCTCAGGTTCGTATTTATCCTCGTTCATTTTGATGGTTTTAAAATAGCAATCCGATCTAACCCTTTTGCTATTGTGAGGAATGCTTGTTTTGGATGGACTTTCCATGATTGGCTCAAGAACAGTGATTGGTTTTTTGTAAATATTGATGTGTTTGAACATTTCTGTTGTATTTGAACTTGAGTCTTCATAACTTTCATGTTCCAGGTCATGCTCATTATTCTCTGTTTGATATCTATCATCCAGATCTTCATGTTTCTCCTCTGGTTCTTCCAACTCTGAACCTGAACCTTCAGTTAGTATTTTTTCAATTATGTCTTCATCAATAGTACGAGGCTTTGCCTCTTTTTCGTTCAAATAGTCTCCGACATTTTCTAAATCTATGTCACAATTGTCAATGTTCGGAATCTCTTCGATATCGTCAATATTGATGGTTGTAGTGAGATCAATATTGTCCAAGTCTAAAGGGAGCGTGTAAGTTCTGTTTGAATCTTCACCATCTGGTGATCCTCTTGAAGACAAATTTTCAATACTTGCCCCTATGTTTTGTTTTTCTTTAACATCTTTACTGTCGTCTTCATCAATAAATCTAATATTTGCCGCTTCTTCTAAACTGTTTTCCATCTCTTCTTGACTAAATTGAATCTTTTTCAGCACAATACTTTTTTCATGTGGAACTTTGAATTTTTCCACATCATTTGGGACATAATCAATGCTCAAGTCATCTCGAGAATCGTAATTCTTGTTCCATTTTATCAATTGATCTCTGAATTTCTCTAAATCCGATATTTGTGAATCAATTTCGGATATGTTGAGCTCAAAACTTTTATGACTTTTACAAGTAAATGCTTGATGGCTTCTGTCAGGACGTAGTGTGTTCTGATGAGATGCGTAAAAGTCATTGTGTTTCTCTTCAAAGTTATCTCTTTCGATTCTGTGTTCATTGGCATATTTAATGTTTTCTAACAATTCATCGGGGATATTTGGGATCTCATATTTGACAGGTTTTTTGATTTCGTGTCTCGTGACTTCTCTCGTAAAAACATCTCTGCTTGGATTTCTGTTCAGTTTTTTGAAGTCACGGTTTCGCAAGTCTCTCAGTACAGGTTTCGGTGATACCGGCTTCACGTAGGGTTTGAAGTTTGATTTGGTAAAGTTCACTTTGTTCTTGGACTTTCCTGGATGAATGTCAACAGCTCTGTTCTTCTCGGGCTGTCTTTGAGTTGCAGGAGGAGGTGGACTCTTGAAAGGATTCTCACCGAACTTCTTGGAGACAATCCTCAGTTGATTTGCGTCTAGATTTTTGAAAGGTGACTTGACTAGATTGGAACCTGAGGGCTCCTGATGCACATTGAAGCGTTCTTTTACATTAGAAGCACTTGTCTTGAATCCTTCATTGACAAGGCCTCCCTTGTTGACCGCAGCATCGTTGTTTATTTTCTTGTTGAGTTTGGTCTTCAGCCTCCGGAATGAGGATCTGATATTGAGGCCTTTCATTATTTCATTCATGGGGTTAGAGTTCCCCACTTAACTAAGCCTTTTCACGCACTTCCTACCTAATAGGTACCTGTCATTGAAAACACCATTAATAAATAATGTCATTAATTTTTAAAGGCCTATTTACCATCAGTCCCTGAAAGCCTACTGCATGCACTTACTGTTTTGTTATTGTTTCAGAAAGTTATTATTTAATTTAAAATCATCATCTAAAAGTGGCAAATAAACATGAGTGTTATTATTAGTAAATTTTTTAATTAAACAAATATGTATCAACTTCTTTAGGCTCAACTAATAATATACTCCAGCTAGGTATGTTATTTTTATTTCTTGGTAGGCTTTCTCATACTCAAGTATGATAGAAAAACTTCTTACAGGAAAGTTTAGGTAAACTTCCTTATACTTAAGTTGATAAGTTCACTGAGAAAAGTTATTTCACCTAAATATTTAAATTTTCAATATGCCTGCCTACGCGCCTACTTCTGTACTAATGTATCCTATACTTTATCATAGGGGATAGGGGTAAATTTCCCATTAGAGGAACTCATAGCAATATAAAATAGAAAGTAATATACAGAAAATGTAGGGTAGCTATATCGCAACTCATAGCAATATGAAAATACAGATAAAGAGTTAGGTAGGTAGCTATATCTTCTCCGTTTTCTCTACTTATTCACACATCTTCACACTCAGAGACGGGTTGGGGAAAAAGTCAAGAGCTTTTGCCGCTCCGGAGAAAATGAACTCCAAAACACCTCAGTAGCGGAGCGAAAGAAACGAAATTTCTCTACATATTTCTCTTTCTTTTAAAAAGTACTCTTATAAAAAGTATCTTTAATGTAATCAAAGGGATGGAAAGGTTGATAGACATAGACTAGGCAGGATATGACAGGAGAGAGGTGTAAAAGTTTCCAAAAAGTACTCTTACAAAAAGTATCTTTAATGTAATCAAAGGGATGGAAAGGTTGATAGACATAGACTAGGCAGGAGATATGACAGGAGAGAGGTAAAAGTTTTTTTCTCTTGATCAAAAGAAAAATGATAATGGTTTGGGAGTGACAAAAAAAGGAAAAAATTGAAGAGAAGAAATAAGAAATAGAAAGAAATACCTATTTAAATTTTCAATATGCCTGCCTACGCGCCTACTTCTGTACTAATGTATCCTATACTTTATCATATGGGATAGGGGTAAATTTCCCATTAGAGTAACTCATAGCAATATAAAATAGAAAGTATACAGAAAATGTAGGGTAGCTATATCGTAACTCATAGCAATATGAATATACAGAAAATGTTAGATCTAGCTATATTTTCTCCGTTTTCTCTACTTATTCACACATCTTCACACTCGGAGACGGGTTGGGGAGAAAGTCAAGAGCTTTTGCCTTTTGCCGCTCCGGAGAAAATGAACTCAAAAGTACCTCAGTAGCGGAGCGAAAGAAACGAAATTTCTCTACATATTTCTCTTTCTTTCAAAAAGTACTCTTACAAAAAGTATCTTTATCTCTACATATTTCTCTTTCTTTCAAAAAGTACTCTTACAAAAAGTATCTTTAATGTAATCAAAGGGATGGAAAGGTTGATAGACATAGACTAGGCAGGATATGACAGGAGAGAGGTAAAAGTTTTTTTCTCATGATCAAAAGAAAAATGATAATGGTTTGGGAGTGACAAAAAAGGAAAACATTGAAGAGAAGAAATAGAAAGAAATTTAAGGGTAAAATATCTGTAGGGGTTTAGATTTTCTTCTTCTTCTTCCTCCTCCTCTGCTTCTTCTTCTTCATTCTCTTTATTCTCTTCCTTCTTCTCCTTCTCTTCTTTTTAGGTTTAGCTAGCTCGAAAGTCTAGAAGGGGGTGTTTAAGTAAACAACCTAGTATGAGGGTGAATGACTCTTTCAGTGGCAGTCAGTATTCTAACAATCTGACTTCTGAGCTAGAAAGAAATTTAAGGGTAAAATATCTGTAGGGGTTTAGATTTTCTTCTTCTCCTTCTTCTTCCTCCTCCTCCTCTGCCTCTTTTTCTTCTTCTTCTTCTTTTTCTTCTTCATTCTCTTCCTTCTTCTCCTTCTCTTCTTTTTAGGTTTAGCTAGCTAGAAAGTCGAGAAGGGGGTGTTTAAGTAAACAACCTAGTATGAGGGTGAATGACTCTTTCAGTGGCAGTCAGTATTCTAACAATCTGACTTCTGAGCTCATGAATGGAGATTATGCCTTTTACGACAATCGGCCTACCATAATACCGATATGTAAAATAATAATGGTACATATTAAAACTAGGGATAGTAATGAAACTAATGGTAGGTAATTTGACGTGCAAAATGGGAATAGTTTGAAAGCCCATTTGAAATTCAAAATACCGTCAATAGGGCAAACGGTAATGTTGATAGTATGCTCATCTCTTTGGAAAGTAGTTTCAAAGAATTTCTCAGAAATCATAATAGTTATGTAAACTTTGTAAACCCTATTTCTCTGTCAGAATATGGGTTCGAGAACTTTTCAGACACAATAAGAGGAAATAGTTATTTTCGGGAATTTCTCAGAACTTACTATCGTAAATTATTATCAATAGGTAACCCATATGTATATAGTATACATATAGGTACATATATACTATATACCTATACTCGTATTATCTATTAGGTATGTTCTCGAAAACTTTTCAGAAATGTTTTCGTGGATTTCTCAGAAATGATGGAAAATGGTTTCCACATTCGAGAACTTAACGGAATAACACTCCAACCCTGAGGGCAGAATCTTCTCAGAAATTCAAGAAATCATCATGTAAAATGCTTTCGAGGAGTCGTCAGAAAAAACCGATGACGGATTGGCACGAGGGAAAAACCCCTTTCCCCGGCAAATGTGAACTTACGATCTAATAAATAAATTTCGCCAAAGGCCAAACAGAAATTGATGACTCCGACGAACTCGTGATGAGGAAAAATGCTCTTACGTGCGGGACTGTAATTTTTCTTCCATGGGAAATGATTGAGAAAAAATAGGGGAGGAGGAGAAAAAGGAGAAGAGGGGAGGGAAGCTGAGAGGAACGAGGGGAAGAGTATTTAACAGGGTACTGCTGTGGCTTAAAGTGGAATGCTGTCATCCCAGAAAGGGGAAGGGACCAAAACCAGAAAAATACAGTAGGTACACTCTAATGGAAAGGAAAAACATTACCTTACACGTGCTCCTCGTATACTCAAGGTGAAGAAGGAACGTGTAAAGAAAAAAAATCAGAGAAAAGAACACTGAAAGCAGATGTTAAAGAGAAAGGAGAAGAAGAAAGAAAAAGAAGAAGAGGGGAGGGAAACTGATAGGAACGAGGGGAAGAGTATTTAACAGGGTACTGCTGTGGCTTAAAGTGGAATGCTGTCATCCCAGAAAGGGGAAGGGACCAAAACCAAGGAAACAGAAGAAGGAGAAGAAGAAGGAGGGGGAGGAGGAGAAGGTAAAGAACCTAAGCACAGTATAAAAGACGAGGAAACAGGCATATGAGGAGGAGGAGGAGGAGGAGACAGTGGTGGATGAAGAAGAAGGAGGAGGAGAAGAAGGAAAAGAAAAGGAGATAAAGAACAAGGTTACCTATTTTTTTTATAATGTCTAGGTTTTGATTAATAATTAAAATTTGCCTTTGATGGGAGAGGGTTTAAAAAGTTTCATTCTTTAAAAGTGAAAAAGTTATCAAATTTATGTCAAAGAAAAGGAAACCTTGTAAGTTTTATGACACCTTTTTTTCTGAAGACTTCTCATAGGTATTAAAATTTGCCTTTGATGGGAGAGGGTTTAAAAAGTTTCATTCTTTCAAAGTGAAAAAGTTGTCAAATTTATATCAAAAGAAAAGGAAACCTTGTAAGTTTTATGACACCTTTTTTTCTGAAGACTCTCGAAGATAGTCTTCTTTTGCTGACAAGAGTCACAAGGTAGGGTTCAATTTTGAACACCAAGTCGGACAGGATATGAAATGCATTCTTTCCGAACGAACGAACGAACGAACGAAAAAACAAACAAACATACTCGTATTAGAAGTGGCAAAACCATGTAAAAGATCAAAACCTTGTAAATTGTAAAAATTAATAATGTAAAATCATAGGTCTTCTTTTGCTGACAAGAGTCACAAGGTAGGGTTCAATTTTGAACACCAAGTCGAACAGGATATGAAATGCATTCTTTCCGAACGAACAAACAAACAAACAAACAAACAAACATACTCGTATTAGAAGTGGCAAAACCATGTAAAAGATCAAAACCTTGTAAATTGTAAAAATTAATAATGTAAAATCGTTTTCTAGTTTTGGACATGTCAACTGGTTCAATTTCTTCAAAAGATTCGTTTTCTTGTCCTATGGATTCATTCATACTGAAGGTTTCGTTGTCGTTTACCAGTGGTTGATCTACTGGATTAAACGAAGGATTTACGATTCCTGTGGGTTTCTTTCTAGGTGTACACCGTTTTCTTTTCAATGAGCTATGTACACAATCTGCTGACTTGTCGTTCAGTTTCTTTGTTAGAAGTGGCAAAACCATGTAAAAGATCAAAACCTTGTAAATTGTAAAAATTAATCATGTAAAATCATTGAAGTTAACAACCATGCCAACTTTGAGAGACTGAAAAAGCTTCTATGATCCTTCCACAAGTCACTAATCTTAGCCCTGTAGAAAGCTCTCAGTTTTTTGATGACTAGCAATAATTTATGTAAAATCATTGAAGTTAACAACCATGCCAACTTTGAGGGACTGAAAAAGCTTCTATGATCCTTCCACAAGTCACTAATCTTAGCCCTGTAGAAAGCTCTCAGTTTTTTGATGACTAGCAATAATTTCCCATCAAACGTTATTAAATAGAAACTTTCTTTCTTCAAATAATACAATACATTCGGCAGACAATGACTTGGCCTTCTTCACTTCACTTTTTCTTCCTCTTCCTCGTCCTCCTCTTCTTCTTCTTCATCTTCTTTTTCTTCTTCACTTATCGTTTTCACTACTTCTTTCTTTCCTTTTTTTCACACTCAAGCTGAAGTTAAGTTGTGGGGATTTTTTTTTTTTTTGACTCGAAATGGCAGACAATGACTTGGGCTTCTTCACTTCACTTTTTCTTCCTCTTCCTCCTCCTCTTCCTCTTCTTCATCTTCTTTTTCTTCTTCACTTTCTTATCGTTTTCACTACTTCTTTCTTTCCTTTTTTTCACACTCAAGCTGAAGTTAAGTTGTGGGGAGTTTTTCTTTTTTTGACTCGAAAGTTTCAATCATTAATTTTTCAGTTCCTTTATCGAAAGTTTCAGTTCCTTGTTATCCTTTTATTTTCTTCGCTCTACAAAGTCCGGTATAAAGGTACCTCTGATGATGAGTCAGTAAGAATAGCCACTCACTATCAGGTAAGCTTGTTAGGTTCATCCTCCTCTACTTCTTCTTCGTCTTATTCTTCTTCTTCTTCTCCTTCTTTTTCTTCTTCGTCCGATTTCTCCTTCTTTTTCGTTTTCTTCTTCGTCTTCTTCTTCGTGTACTCCTTCCATTTCGTCTTCTTCGTCTTAATCCTCCTCTACTTCTTCTGCCTTCTGCCTTCTTCTTCCCCTTCTGGAGAATGAGGTTTTCTCTTATTTGCATAACGGGACTCGTAAATAATATACAGCGTCTTTTTTAGTACCGAAAAGGAGAGGGAAAAAAAGTCTGGATTATTATCCATTTTCTAGTTTTGGACATGTCAACTGGTTCAATTTCTTCAAAAGATTCGTTTTCTTCTCCTATGGATTCATTCATACTGAAGGTTTCGTTGTCGTTTCCCAGTGGTTGATCTACTGGATTAAACGAAGGATTCACAATTCCTGTGGGTTTCTTTCTAGGTGTACACCGTTTTCTTTTCAATGAGCTATGTACACAATCTGCTGACTTGTCGTTCAGTTTCTGAGTGACTGGCCGAAGAATACTTTCCCATTTTATTTTATTCTATTCCATTCCTTCATTTCTACTCTCCGTATTTTCCTAGACCCCCTTTCCTTCCCTGTTTTCTTTGTAGCGTTAAAACACCACGTGCTTTCAATTAAACGTCTCCTGCATAGAATATCCTGAATCCTGGGTGTTGCTTGCCTTGTTCCCGATAAGGACAATTGACAGGAAAGAAAATGTGACAAGAGAAAGAGATTAGGAGAGTTGCACTTTGAAATGCTACATGGGAGTACAAGGGAGTTTGAAATGCTACAGTGCTACACAAGTAGACAGGGTTCGGCAGAGTAATAAATGGAGGAGAGCATTGTGAGATCCACTTTGTTTCCCTGATTATCATTCGTAAAGGGAGCATGGATGATCAAGTTTGAGTATTGAGGAACAAGCTAGGAGAAAGCCAGCCGTTACGAGAACGAACCTGTGTTTAGGATAAAGTCCGCCCAGGGTGAGAATCGAACCCACAAACTAGCCCTCACAAGGCAGGCGTGTTACCCCCCAAGCTATAATAACTATTTTTTCAATTATGTCTTCATCAATAGTACGAGGCTTTGCCTCTTTTTCGTTCAAATAGTCTCCGACATTTTCTAAATCTATGTCACAATTGTCAATGTTCGGAATCTCTTCGATATCGTCAATATTGATGGTTGTAGTGAGATCAATATTGTCCAAGTCTAAAGGGAGCGTGTAAGTTCTGTTTGAATCTTCACCATCTGGTGATCCTCTTGAAGACAAATTTTCAATACTTGCCCCTATGTTTTGTTTTTCTTTAACATCTTTACTGTCGTCTTCATCAATAAATCTAATATTTGCCGCTTCTTCTAAACTGTTTTCCATCTCTTCTTGACTAAATTGAATCTTTTTCAGCACAATACTTTTTTCATGTGGAACTTTGAATTTTTCCACATCATTTGGGACATAATCAATGCTCAAGTCATCTCGAGAATCGTAATTTTTGTTCCATTTTATCAATTGATCTCTAAATTTCTCTAAATCCGATATTTGGGAATCAATTTCGGATATGTTAAGCTCGAAACTTTTGTGACTTTTACAAGTAAATGCTTGATTGCTTCTGTCAGGACGTGGTGTGTTCTGATGAGATATGTAAAGGTCATTATGTTTCTCTTCAAAGTTATCTCTTTCGAGTCTATGTTCATTGGCATATTTAATGTTCTCTAACAATTCGTCGGGGATATTTGGGATCTCATACTTGACAGGTTTCCTGATTTCGTGTCTCGTGACTTCTCTCGTAAAAGCATCTCTGCTTGGATTTCTGTTCAGTTTTTTGAAGTCACGGTTTCGCAAGTCTCTCAGTACAGGTTTCGGTGATACCGGCTTCACGTAGAATACTTTTCCATACTTTGGTGATTTAGGGCACAGGTCTACCTAATAGTGAGTGACTGGCCCAAGAATACTTTCCCATGTTATTTTATTCTATTCCATTCCTTCATTTCTACTCTCCGTATTTTCCTAGACCCTGTTTCCTTCCCTGTTTTCTTTGTAGCGTTAAAACACCACGTGCTATCAATTAAACATCTCCTGAATAGAATATCCTGAATCCTGGATATTGCTTGCCTTGTTCCCGATAAGGACAAATGACAGGAAAGAAAAAGTGACAAGAGAAAGAGATTAGGAGAGTTGCAATTTGAAATGCTACATGGGAGTACAAGGTACAAGGGAGTTTGAAATGCTACACAAGTACACAGGGTTCGGCAGAGTGATAAATGGAGGAGAGCATTGTGAGATCCACTTTGTTTCCCAGATTATCATTCGTAAAGGGAGCATTTTTCTTCTTCTCCTTCTTCTTCCTCCTCCTCCTCTGCCTCCTCTTCTTCTTTTTCTTCTTCTTCATTCTCTTTATTCTCTTCTTTCTTCTCCTTCTCTTCTTTTTAGGTTTAGCTAGCTGTAGAAAGTCTAGAAGGGGGTGTTTAAGTAAACAACCTAATGTGGAGGTGAATGACTCTTTCAGTGGCAGTCAGTGTTCTAACAATATGACTCATGAATGGAGAATGTACTTTTTACGACAAAATCGGCCTACCATAATACGGATATGTAAAATAATAATACTTAGTACATAATAAAACTAGGGATAGTAATAAAACTAATGGTAGGTAATTTGACGTGCAAAATGGGAATCAAATGGGCTTTCACATTTGAAATTCAAAACACCATCAATAGGGCAAACGATAATGTCGATAGTATGCTCATCTCTTTGGAAAGTAGTTTCAAAGAATTTCTCAGAAATCATAATAGATATGTAAACTTTGTAAACCCTATTTCTCTATCAGAGTATGGGTTCGAGAACTTTTCAGACACAATAGGAGGAAATAGTTATTTTCGGGAATTTCTCAGAACTTACTATCGTAAATTATTATCAATAGGTAATCTATATGTATATAGTATATAGGTACATATATACTATATACCTATACTCGTATTATCTATTAGGTATGTTCTCGAAAACTTTTCAGAAATGTTTTCGTGGACTTCTCAGAAATGATAGGAAATGGTTTCCAGATTCGAGAACTTAACGGAATAACACTCCAACCCTGAGGGCAGAATCTTCTCAGAAATTCAAGAAATCATCATGTAGAAAAATTAAAAAGAGGAGGAGGAGAAGAAGAGAAGGAGAAGATACATGAGTATACTCTCTGGCCATCCCACTGCTGATAAAATCTGAACAATGAGATTGAGTAAGAAGAGTAAAAGGAAGAATATGTTAAGGACAAAGGAAAAAAAGGAAGATTGAGTAGGGAAAAAATAAGAAAGAAGGAAAGAAAGAAAGAAAAGAATCCTCTAAAAGTTAAAGTAGAGAACATAAATACAGTAGAAACATGGAACGAGAGAGAGAGAGAGAGAGAGAGAGAGAGAGAGAGAGAGAGAGAGAGAGAGAGAGAAAAGCAAGAGAAGAAGAAGAAGAAGGAGGAGGAGGAGGAGGAGGGAGTGAAAGAAGGAAATAAGATCGAGTAGCAATATAAAGAAAAGAAAGAAATGGAAAGCGAAGTCGTATTACATAAGAAAGTTAACATGAACATAGGTAACAATGTAAGGAAGAGAGCAAGAGGGAGAGAGAGAAAAGAGAGAGAGAGATGGAGAGAGAGAGAGATAGAGAGAGATGGAGAGAGAGAGAGAGAGAGAGAGAGAAAAGAAAAAAGAGAGAAGAGAGAGAGGAGGGCGGTCTGAAAAATTTTACAGCATAGGTCAGCGAAACTTGAATTTTTATAGTAAGCTCTTTCTTGAGAACAATTTCTCAATAATTTAAAAGTAGCTTAGGAGATGGGTTTCTTCTTATTTTTCTTCTTGTTACCTAATAATAATATTCAAATAAATTCAAACTTCTAAAAATAAAGTATAAGTTGCCTAATTATTCAATTTAATTCCCTCGTTTTCTCTCTCAATCAGATAACACTGTAGGTATACATACATAGGTATCAATGTATTTTTAGAACAATATTATAACAGATGCTGGAAAGTCCAGAAGGAAGAGAATAAGAAAGAGAGAGAGGGTAGGAAAGAGGAAAAAGAGAGAGATATATGGAGAGAGAAAGAAAGAAGGAAAGAGGAGATGAAGGGAGAGAACAATAGGGTAGGAAAGAGGAAAAAGAGAGAGATATATGGAGAGAGAAAGAAAGAAGGAAAGAGGAGATGAAGGGAGAGAACAATAAAGAAAGAAAAAAAAGGAGAGGGAGAGGGGGCCCTTATAAAACAACATTATTAAGACAGAACCTTCAACACAGTATAGCACATAGTATATGGTCATATGTACCTAAATATGTGCACAATGTAATGTACATACTACTACCTACGAACACCTACCAAAATAGCCTGAAACATCAGTCTACTGAAGGGTGATGGATGGAATCGTGTAGGAAGTAACACTGAGAAAGTACAGGATACAGAAAGAAGAATTATGCTCATCTCTTTGGAAAGTAGTTTCAAAGAATTTCTCAGAAATCATAATAGTTATGTAAACTTTGTAAACCGTATATTTCTCTATCAGAAAACGGGTTCGAGAACTTTTCAGACACAATACGAGGAAATAGATATTTTCGGGAATTTCTCAGAACTTACTATCGTAAATTATTATCAATAGGTAACCCATATGTATATAGTATATAGGTACATATATACTATATACCTATACTCGTATTATCTATTAGGTATGTTCTCGAAAACTTTTCGTGGACTTCTCAGAAATGATGGAAAATGGTTTCCAGATTCGAGAACTTAACGGAATAACACTCCAACCCTGAGGGCAGAATCTTCTCAGAAATTCAAGAAATCATCATGTAGGTAAAATGCTTTCGAGGAGTCGTCAGAAAAAACCCTTAATCCGATGACGGATTGGCATGAGGGAAAAACCCCTTCCCGGCAAATGTGAACTTACGATCTAATAAATAAATTTTGCCAAAGGCCAAACAGAAATTGATGACTCCGACGAACTCGTGATGAGGAAAAATGCTCTTACGTGCGGGGCTGTAATTTTTCTTCCATGATGACGGATTGGCACGAGGGAAAAACCCCTTTCCCCGGCAAATGTGAACTTACGATCTAATAAATAAATTTCGCCAAAGGCCAAACTTCTTATTCTTCTTCGTCGTCTTCTTCTTCATCCTCCTCTTCTTCTTCTTCTTCTTCATCCTCCTCTACTTCTTCGTCTTCTTCTTCTTCATCCTCCTCTTCTTCTTCTTCATCCTCCTCTACTTCTTCTTCCTCTTATTCTTCTTCTTCTTCTCCTTCTTTTTCTTCTTCGTCCTATTTCTCCTTCTTTTTCGTTTTCTTCGTCGTATTCTTACTTCGTCTTCTTCTTCGTGTACTCCTTCCATTTCGTCTTCTTCGTCTTAATCCTCCTCTACTTCTTCTGCCTTCTTCTTCTTCTTCTTCTTCTTCTTCTTCTTCCCCTTCTGGCGAATGAGGTTTTCCCTTATTTGCATAACGGGACTCGTAAATAATATACAGCGTCTTTTTTAGTACCGAAAAGGAGAGGGAAAAAAAGTCTGGATTATTATCCCTACTTCCGTATAACATTAGATGGAAATGGAAATGGGACTAGGCGAAGTTCATTGGCCTACCTTTGAAGATATCCCGTCTCAGTATGTACAGGAGTTCCGTAGAACATTATATTCTTCTTCGTCGTCTTCTTCTTCATCCTCCTCTTCGTCTTCTTCTTCATCCTCCTCTTCTTCTTCTTCTTCTTCTTCTTCATCCTCCTCTACTTCTTCTTCGTCTTATTCTTCTTCTTCTTCTCCTTCTTTTTCTTCTTCGTAAACGAGAAGGAGAAGAAAAATGAGGGAAGAGGAAAAGGGGGAAGGAGCAAGAGTAGAAGGAGAGGGAAGGGGAAGAAGAAGAAGAAGGAAAAGGATTCTCTCTCTCTCTCACCCACACTATGTCTGGAATAGTAAGCCTCATACAGTAGCTCTGAGGTAGAACATTTGTCCCTTTTTCCTCCCTTTATGTCTCCTATTTCCCTCCCTTAGGTATGTCTCTCTTTCCCTATTGTATATTTCCCATTTTGCCTTCTTTAAGTCCATATTTTCCTCCCTTATGTCCCAAAATTCCCTCTTTTATGTCTTCTATTTCTCCCTCCTAGCACTTTGCCTTCCCTTTATATCCCCATTGGAGAGGAAATGATAGTAATTCCCTTTGAGATTAGTAGTTTTCCCTATATACCCTCTGGATTCCTCTATTCAAGTCTATTCCCTGTTTTCCACTTATTGTAGTATTAGGCCGGTCGCACATTGGAACTTCAGTGTAGTCGCCTGAAAAATTAAACCTGTAAAAATTCAGAGTCTCTAATCTCTATCATTTTTATAGGTTTGGTTTCGGACGCGACTACCAGCTACTAAAAGTCGCTTAGTAGCGCGATTTCCAATGTGCAACGGGTCTTGAAGTGTAGTAGCGCGTAGTTACCTAAAAAACAACCCTATTTTCTAACATTTTCATCTTCATAGGTTTGGTTTTGCAGGCAACGCGCCACTAAAGGTCGCACGACTTCCAATGAGGAATGGGCTTTAGTAGGAGATCTTGGAACTTGGATGTTATTTCCATCAGCCACATCTTCGTGCCGCCGTAGAAAGGGAAATGGGATTCTTCTAATAAAAGAGCAAACTACATCAGGAGTAATAAAAGAAATTGATGATAACAAACGAAAAATGTATACGTACTTGAAATTGAAATGGTGATTATATTATCTCCTCTTGCTTCAGTCACCGTTCAGCCACATCTTCGTGCCGCCGTAGAAAGGGAAATGGGATTCTCCTAATAAAAGAGCAAACTACAGGGGTAATAAAAGAAATTGATGATAACAACGAAAAATGTATACGTACTTGAAATTGAAATGGTGATTATATTATCTCCTCTTGCTCCAGTCACCGTTTCCCTGTCTCCTTCTTTTCCCTCCTTTATGTCCTTATTTCCCTACGTCCCCTTTCCCCTTCTTTATATCTCCCATTTCCTTGGTTCATGTCCCTATTTCCCTCCCCTATGTCCAAAATTCCCTCTTTTATGTCTTCTATTTCTCCCTCCTTGCACTTTGCCTTCCCTTTAAATCCGCATTGGAGAGGAAATGATAGTAATTCCCTTTGAGATTAGTAGATTTCCCTACCCTCTGGTTTCCTCTATTCAAGTCTATTCCCTGTTTTCCACTTATTGTAGTATTAGGCCGGTCGCACATTGGAACTTCAGTGTAGTCGCCTGAAAACTGATTTCGTGTCTCGTGACTTCTCTTGTAAAAACGTCTCTGCTTGGATTTCTGTCTAGTTTTTTGAAGTCACGGTTTCGCAAATCTCTCAATACAGGTTTCGGTGATACCGGCTTCACGTAGGGTTTGAAGTTTGATTTAGTAAAGTTCACTTTGTTCTTGGACTTTCCTGGATGAATGTCAACAGCTCTGTTCTTCTCAGGTTGTCTTTGAGTTGCAGGAGGAGGTGGGCTCTTGAAAGGATTCTCACCGAACTTCTTGGAGACAATCCTCAATTGATTTGCGTCGAGATTTTTGAAAGGTGACTTGACTAGATTGGAACCTGAGGGCTCCTGATGCACATTGAAGCGTTCTTTTACATTAGAAGCACTTGTCTTGAATCCTTCATTGACAAGGCCTCCCTTGTTGACTGCAGCATCGTTGTTTATTTTCTTGTTGAGTTTGGTCTTCAGCCTCCGGAATGAGGATCTGATCTTGGATTCATTATTGGGAGTTGATTTGGATGCTAGGGCACTTCGTTTGAAATGTTCCACATCGTCTTTTTGATTTCGTGTCTCGTGACTTCTCTCGTAAAAACATCTCTGCTTGGATTTCTGTTCAGTTTTTTGAAGTCACGGTTTCGCAAGTCTCTCAGTACAGGTTTCGGTGATACCGGCTTCACGTAGGGTTTGAAGTTTGATTTGGTAAAGTTCACTTTGTTCTTGGACTTTCCTGGATGAATGTCAACAGCTCTGTTCTTCTCGGGCTGTCTTTGAGTTGCAGGAGGAGGTGGACTCTTGAAAGGATTCTCACCGAACTTCTTGGAGACAATCCTCAGTTGATTTGCGTCTAGATTTTTGAAAGGTGACTTGACTAGATTGGAACCTGTGGGCTCCTGATGCACATTGAAGCGTTCCTTTACATTAGAAGCACTTGTCTTGAATCCTTCATTGACAAGGCCTCCCTTGTTGACCGCAGCATCGTTCTTTATTTTCTTGTTGAGTTTGGTCTTCAGCTTCCGGAATGAGGATCTGATCTTGGATTCATTATTGGGAGTTGATTTGGATGCTAGGGCACTTCGTTTGAAATGTTCAACATCGTCTTTGTGTTTGGACGGAGTGGTGATGTCGATATTTTCTTTGTTCAGTTCTAGCTCTATTTGTTTGTAGTAAAAGTTCTCCATATTGAGTTACCTCAATAGGACTTGAAAAGTTCTGTTCTCAAAGGTTAGTAGGTACAAAAGACACTGTTTTGTTATTGTTTCAGAAAGTTATTATTTAATTTAAAATCATCATCTAAAAGGGGCAAATAAACATGAGTGTTATTATTAGTAAATTACTTAATTAAACAAATATCAACTTCTTTAGGCTCAACTAATAATATACTCCAGCAATGTTATTTTTATTTCTTGGTAGGCTTTCTCATGTTATTATTTAATTTAAAATCATCATCTAAAAGGGGCAAATAAACATGAGTGTTATTATTAGTAAACTACTTAATTAAACAAATATCAACTTCTTTAGGCTCAACTAATAATATACTCCAGCAATGTTATTTTTATTTCTTGGTAGGCTTTCTCATACTCAAGTATGATAGAAAAACTTCTTACAGGAAAGTTTAGGTAAACTTCCCTATACTCAAGTTGATAAGTTCACTGACAGGAAAGTTGTTATTTCACTTATTTAAATTTTCGATATAGGTACCTACCTGCCTACGCGCCTATCTCTGTACTAATGTATCCTATACTTTATCAATTTTATCATAGAGGATAGGGGTAAATTTTCCATTACAGTAACTCATAGCACTATAGGTAAATGTACAGAAAATGTTAGATCTAGCTATATTTCAAAAAGGAAAATTGAATAGGAAGAATCAGAAAAAAATGACATAAAAATGAAAGGAAGATGATAAAGAGGGGAGAAGAAGGGGTGGACAAGGAGTAGAAGAAAAGGGAGTAGGAAGATGCAGAGAAAGCGGAAGAGAAGGGAAGATGATAAAGAAGGGAGAAGAAGGGGTGGACAAGGAGTAGAAGAAAAGGGAGTAGGAAGATGTAGAGAAAGCGGGAGAGAAGGAGGAAAAAGAAAAGATAAAGGGAAAAGTGGGTATTAAAAATTGAAAAAAAGTAAAAAAAGCATCAAGAAAAACGAGGAAGCACGTTGAATGCACCAGGTCCCAACGGATCACTGGGGTTAAGCAACGCGTGGTTGGTACCTATTTGGACGGGTGACCGTCTGGACAATCATGTGCTGCTGGCTTTCTTCTTCTTCTTCTTCTTCCTTAAATTTTGATTAGCACGAGGGAAGGAAGAAGATAGAGTGGACAAGAGAGAGTGAGAGTATATGTGGACGCCTACTTTTGTTGCTCCCTCGCTTCTGATAAGTCGTGTTATGACTTCCATTTAATCTCGACTTTGCCTTATCTTTGTTTATTTTATAAGACGGATGTTTTAATTTCATAAAATTATATTTCCCTATTTGTAAGCCTTTTTGCGACACTTTGCTTGTTTTCTTGTTCCTTCTGTTTGTTTGACTTTGTTTTGCATCTTTGTTAGACGGTGTGCATGAATTTTCAGACTCATTTATTACTTTGTCTTCGTGTTGACACTCCTTGCAATCAACATTGTTGTATTTATCAACGATGTGAGTGACATCGTATTCATTTGCATCGTTTTTGTTCGTATAGAAGCTCGTTACTGGAATATATTCAAATTCGTTTGCTTCCTCGAAATCTTTGAACACTTTGATGGAATTGATGTCGAAATTTTCAAACTGTCGCCTTTCGTATTGTTTCCAATTTTCTTTGTGTTGCTTCAATTCTTTGATCTTTGATTTCTCCAGCGGCACCAGTTTCCTTGCTTGACTGGAGGAAGAATAAGATTTGCGTAGATTTGAATGAGAGCGACTGATTCTATTGGACATGGTTCTTGTTTGGTTTTCATTTAAAGACTTTGTGCGACGTAAGACTCTGTCTGTTTTACGAGATGTCATAGTGGCCTCTTGTTTGTTAGTATTCACAATATTCTCATCATTTTTGGAGACTTCTCTGAGATTTTCAGTTATTGGGTTCATTCTGCAGTTATCGTTCTTGTTTGGTTTTCATTTAAAGACTTTGTGCGACGTAAGACTCTGTCTGTTTTACGAGATGTCATAGTTGCCTCTTGTTTGTTAGTATTCACAATATTCTCATCATTTTTGGAGACTTCTCTGAGATTTTCAGTTATTGGGTTCATTCTGCAGTTATTCTGGGTAGAAGACCTTTTTAAAGTTTTTCTTACAACCTTTTTCCTCTGTCTACGTTCACCTTTTTCAAGATTCTCCCGTGCTACATTCGACAGATTTTCTTCAGATTTTGAATACTGCAAGTTTATTGTAGAACACCTGAAAGTTTTACTGTCAGTTGTATTTAGTATCTGACTATCATCTATACTTATCCCCATTATCTCTCCTAAGTCTCCTCCTTTCGGACCGGGAGCTATTTGACTGGAACAAAAGTTTCATTAGTTAACATTAAATTTATGAAAGTTTTTGTTGACCGCTGTGATGTGGCGTTTATAGATGAATGGATGAAGAAGAAGGATGATGGAGAGAAAAATCAAGAAGAAGGAGAAGAGGAGGAGGAGGAGGAGGAAAAAGAAGAAGAATAAGAGAAAAATCAAAAGGAGGAGGAGGAAGAAGAAGAGAAAATCAAGAGGAGAAGGAAAAAGAAGAAGAATAAGAGAAAAATCAAAAGGAGGAGGAGGAAGAAGAAGAGAAAATCAAAAAGAGGAGAAGAAGGAGGAGGAGGTGAAGAAGAAGAAGAAGAAGAGAAAAATTAAAAAGAGGAGGAGGAAGAGGAGGGGAAGAAGAAGAAGAAGAAGAAGAAGAGAAAAATTAAAATGAGGGGGAGGATCAAGAGGAGGAGGAGGAGGAGGAAAAAGAAGAAGAATAAGAGAAAAATCAAAAGGAGGAGGAAGAAGAGGAGAAAATCAAAAAGAGGAGAAGGAGGAGGAGAAGAAGAAGAGAAAAATTAAAAAGAGGAGGAGGAGGAGGAGGAGGAGAAGAAGAGAAGGAGAAGATACATGAGTATACTCTCTAGAAGAGAAAAATTAAAAAGAGGAGGAGGAGAAGAAGAGAAGGAGAAGATACATGAGTATACTCTCTGGCCATCCCACTGCTGATAAAATCTGAACAATGAGATTGAGTAAGAAGAGTAAAAGGAAGAATATGTTAAGGACAAAGGAAAAAAGGAAGATTGAGTAGGGAAAAAATAAGAAAGAAAGAAAAGTAGAGAACATAAATACAGTAGAAACATGGAACGAGAGAGAGAGAGAGAGAGAAAAGCAAGAGAAGAAGAAGGAGGAGAAGGAGGAGGGAGTGAAAGAAGGAAATAAGATCGAGTAGCAATATAAAGAAAATAAAGAAATGGAAAGCGAAGTCATATTACATAAGAAAAAGTTAACATGAACATAGGTAACAATGTAAGGAAGAGAGCAAGAGAGAGAGAGAAAGGGAGAGAGAGAGAGAGATGGAACGAGAGAGAGAGAGAAGCAAGAGAGGAAGAAGGAGGAGGAGGAGGAGGGAGTGAAAGAAGGAAATAAGATCGAGTAGCAATATAAAGAAAATAAAGAAATGGAAAGCGAAGTCGTATTACATAAGAAAGTTAACACGAACATACATAGGTAACAATGTAAGGAAGAGAGCAAGAGAGAGAGAGAGAGAGGAGGGCAGTCTGAAAAATTTTACAGCATAGGTCAGCGAAACTTGAACTTTTATAGTAAGCTCTTTCTTGAGAACAATTTCCCAATAATTTAAAAGTAGCTTAGAAGATGGGTTTCTTCTTCTTTTTCTTCTTGTTAATAATAATTCAAATAAATTCAAACTTGTAAAAATAAAGTTAGTATAAGTTGCCTAATTATTCAAAAGAGAGAGATATATAGAGAGAGAAAGAAAGAAGGAAAGAGAAAATTTACAGCATAGGTCAGCGAAACTTGAACTTTTATAGTACCTAAGCTCTTTCTTGAGAACAATTTCCCAATAATTTAAAAGTAGCTTAGGAGATGGGTTTCTTCTTCTTTTTCTTCTTGTTAATAATAATTCAAATAAATTCAAACTTGTAAAAATAAAGTATAAGTTGCCTAATTATTCAAAAGAGAGAGATACATAGAGAGAGAAAGAAAGAAGGAAAGAGGAGATGAAGGGAGAGAACAATAAAGAGAGAAAAAAAAGGAGAGGGAGAGGGGGCCCCTATAAAACAACATTATTAAGACAGAACCTTCAACACAGTACAACACATAGTATATGGTCATATGTACCTAAATATGTGCACAATGTAATGTACATACCTACTACCTACAAAACTACCTACGAATACCTACCAATATAGCCTGAAACATCAGTCTACTGAAGGGTGATGGATGGAATCGTGTAGGAAGTAACACTGAGAAAGTACAGGATACAGAAAGAAGAAGAACTAGAAGAAGAAAAAGAGAGAAAAAATACAGTACACTCTAATGGAAAGGAAAAACATTACCTTACACGTACTACTCAAGGTGAAGAAGGAACGTGTAAAGAAAAAAAATCAGAGAAAAGAACACTGAAAGCAGATGTTAAAGAGAAAGGAGAAGAAGAAAGAGGAGAAGAAGAAGAAAGAGGAGAAGGAGACGAATAAGAAGAAGGATGAGGAGGAGGAGAGGAAACAGAAGAAGGAGAAGAAGGAGGAGGGGGAGGAGGAGAAGGTAAAGAACCCAAGCACAGTATAAAAGACGAGGAAACAGGCATATGAGGAGGAGGAGGAGGAGAAAGTGGTGGATGAAGAAGAAGGAGGAGGAGAAGAAGAAGGAGATAAAGAACAAGGTTAAGATGAAAAAGCAAAGGATAAAGGAGAAGAAGAAGTAAAATTACATCGAAATTCATAATGTACCTATGTGAAAACCTTGGCAAACGGAAAGAGATGGATGGATTTTTAAAATTTTCCTTTTTCTCTTTTCTATGTTTCCTTCTTTTCTCTTTTCTTTTCTGTCAAAGACGGATAGGTGAGTATTCATTGCGAAAATAGGATCGAAAAAGAAGAAGATGGAGGTGAAGAAATAGGAAGGAAAAAGAAAGAGAAGAGGAAGAATTAGGGAGAGAAGACGAAAACAAAGAAGAGGAGGTAAAGAGCTAGAAATAGGGAGACAAGGTGAAGAAATAGGGAGAAGAGAGAGAGAAAAGGAAGAAATTATGTTCCAATTGTAGAGCCTTTGAACAAAAAAATTTCGCTCTTCTATCTTTTCTGTGCTTCCTTATTTTCTCTTTTCTTTTCTGTCAGAGACGGATAGGTGAGTATTCATTGCGAAAATAGGATCGAAAAAGAAGGAGATGGAGAGGAAGAAATAGGAAGGAAAAAGAAAGAGAAGAGGAAGATCTCTTGGAGGGTTTCAGCAGTCATTATATATAAGTTCTGTGGGTCAACTTGATAAGGAGAACCAAAAAGGCAGATATATTTTGCAATTAGGGAGAGAAGACGAAAAAAAAGAAGAGGAGGTAAAGAGCTATAAATAGGGAGACAGAGTGAAGAAATAGGGAGAAGAGAGAGAGAAAAGGAAGAAATTATGTTCCAATTGTAGAGCCTTTGAACAAAAAAATTTCGCTCTTCTATTTACCAATAATAAAAGAAAATTCAAATTCTGTTTACCAATATAATAGAAAAAAATTCCAGATGTCTTTTAGGAATTCCTTTTCCCTATTGCTTTCGCTTTGAAAATAAATTCAATATTGTTCGCGAAGTTCCAATTGATTTAGAATTTATTCAGAAAATAAGGGAATGTATTTTTTATTGCCCTTTTTTCCACCCCCCCCCATCCAATGCTAGAAATGGTAACCTAACAATACGTTTTTCTGTTCCTAGGCAGTCACTGTTCTTGGAAATTTACCTTGCTTTGAATGTAGGTACCTACCTATACATATACAATAATGGAGGTTAGGTACCTTACAGTTCTATCCTTAGGTACCTACTTAGGAAAGTGTAATGAACCTTAATACCCAAGAATTTTTATCCCGTTTCATACAGGAACTGTAAGAACGGAGGTCTCATCGTCCCGAAATCGAAGAGAGAAAGGTGACAGGATAGGACAATGCCAACCGTTCCGAGAACGAACCTTATTTGTTTAGAAAAAAGTTCGCCCCTGGCGGAAATTGAGCCCACAACCTAGCTCTTACAAGGAAGGCACGCTCTTTAACCCCTTTCCTAGCTAACTAGACTGGCATACTAGCAATAAAACTGCGAAAGTACCTACTCTTTGCATTAAAAGATCAGTAAGATGCTTTCATGTTAAGGATAGAAACAGAGGAGCCTTTTCCATTGTACGTTATTGCAGATACAGGAGTGAGCATTCCAAAGAGGAAAGAGTTTTCCTGTAATGAAATTACAGGAAAGCTCGGATTTTTCCTTTGAAGTGAGCGAGAGATTAATTATTCACTGATGTTTGATAGCAGAAGCGAAGCGGCATTTGGCCGTGCTTACAGGGTGTTAGTCAACTGTTCCTTCCTAAATTATACAGTGTGGGTGTCGATTTTTTATTAAGGCCAACTGATCCTTACGTCCTTATCTCCTAAAATGATGAGAATAAATCCTTCTTCTTTGGCAGCGAATAACACTATAATCCCCCGAAATCGATCGAGGTCATGGGATTTTTTGGTGGAAAAAAATAGTGTGGACTAAAAAATCGTGTGGCCGTTTCGGACCATGTATCTCCTAAAACCTGAGCACAAGTTTAGTGTTTATGACACCCTACCAGAGAATTTACTAGGGACTTTCTATTAAAATTTACCTTTTTTCGACTTGGGGGTCTTTTTCAATTACAGTTTTACCGTTTTTCGACTAGGGTTCTTTTCCAATGACAGGGGTTTTTTTCGACCAGGGGCACCCTGTATTTGGAATGATTGTGTTCCAGCCCGTCCCATGAGAAAATCCAAAAACCTCGTTTCTGCTATTGCTAGGTATGTGTGTGTTGAGATTTTCTCTCCATTTTGGAATCCCATTTCCCAACCTGGTGTTGAGCGGGATTTCGACTCTAATACTCGGGAGTAGGGAATGGCGCTAGCAGGTTATATTTTTACCCATTCAGGTTTTTCCTTTTCTTCTTCTTCTTCTTCTTCTTCTTCTTTCCCTTTTTCCAACAATGTAACCCCCCTCGTTTTCCTGTTTCCTTTTCATTCCTTTATTTACCCGGCCGGTCTACGTCCAAATTGTAAAAGTCATTTCGAAGTCATTAGGTTTCAATTTACATAATTATGTCCAGTTCCACCCCGTTTTTCTTTCCTAGTTTTTCATTTTTCGACTGAAATACGTCCCGTCCACACTGGAAACTTTTTTTTTCGTTCAACTAAATTTCTTTGATCTTACCTACTCCATATGGGTTCCAGTCGATGTCGATCGACTTTGGTCGTCTGCAGTGTGGACGAACCTTAATATTAGGAACCTAGATATTAACAAATTAATCAAGTCAGAGTTGTTTACATCTCACTCTGCATGAGCCTTCTGACAAAATCTGGTCTGCATTGTATACCAATCTTACTTTTCTAAGGTCCATTAGCTACTGTTATGGACATTTGGACAACATTGTACCAATCTTACTTTTCTAAGGTCCATTAACTACTGTTGGTCTACATATTATGGACAGTTATTTCAACTTGGGTTCTAAATTACCTAGGTCAGGGTTGTCCAACCTTAGGGCACCCGAGGGCCGCAAGAGACCAAGGTAGAGAGTTGGCGGGCCGCAAAAATCGATCCAAATCGACTGAAATACGTCCCGTCCACACTGGAAACTTTTTTTTCTTTCAACTAAATTTCTTTTATCTTACCTACTCCATATGGGTTCCAGTCAATGTCGGTCGACTTTGATCGTCTGCAGTGTGGACGAACCTTAATGTTAGGAACCTAGATATTAATAAATTAATCAAGTCAGAGTTGTTTACATCTCACTCTGCATGAGCCTTCTGACGAAATCTGGTCTGCATTATAGATATTGATAAATTAATCAAGTCAGAGTTGTTTACATCTCACTCTGCATGAGCCTTCTGACGAAATCTGGTCTGCATTGTACCAATTTTACTTTTCTAAGGTCCATTAGCTACTGTTATGGACATTTGGACAACATTGTACCAATCTTACTTTTCTAAGGTCCATTAACTACTGTTGGTCTACATATGGACAGTTATTTCAACTTGGGTTCTAAATTACCTAGGTGCTTATGGAGGTACCTACTTCGAGCGGGCATTATGGCGTTCGTTTGAAATATTCATTAGCAAACGGTCGTGTGCTGTGCTACAGTGATTCCAACAAGAACTGGCAGTTTTGTCAAATTTAATAAACAATGGGACGAAAGTTCTAAGTTCGGAATTTATGGTGAAGTAAACAAAGGAGCAAGCAGACTAACAAACAGACAGACATAGAGACAAACTAGAAGAAAAATCGTAAAAATAAAATTTCTAACTTACACAATATTTAATGAGTATTTCACCTCCGTTTTTATTTCTTAGCAGTGAAATAACTGCTACATTAGACTCGGGTGGTCTGTATCGTAGCATGCCCATCCCGTAGTATCTCCCTCATTAGATGGGCGAGAAGAGACACAATACTTCCCATTTAGGTGCTGGGTCAATACGAGAACACCAGAAAGTAACCCGCTGAAATATTTGCAATTTTGCAATGAAAACGGTCCAAAAAATTCAAACAATGACACTGCCTTCCCAAGTTTAAAACAGTATAATACAATAATAATGCTTCAAATTACTGTAGCATTACTATTGATAGTATTGACCAGATGTACCCTCATGATCTACTATATTATAGTCATAATAGAGTATATGTAGGTAACTATAGGTAATAGGGTGTAATGGGGTTAGAATTATTCATGGGGACTCGTGCCAAAGGCGCCGTCATGCGTAACTATAGCATATGGTGATAGAGTATCTCCTACACAAATTATCTACCTATCTGTCTTATATCAACCGAAGTGAAGTACCTATCCTATTTCGAATAAGCTACCTTTACTTTCGTTATATTCTGTCGGCAATTTCTCATTATCAAACTACCTTTTTTGGGGGAGGAAAATTGATTTTTTCCAAATGTACGATAGGAATGTTAGTAGGTGACTTCCATAGAATGGGCAATTTATAGTAATAGAAGCTTGCTTACTGCTGCGCTAAAGGGAGTTATTTGTTGATTTTTCAGGAAATGCCTATTTGCATTTATTATTATTGAAAGAGCGTTTTGTTCCGTATAAATGACAGGAAGGTAGTACAGGGATAGTGGATGTATAGGAAAATAACGTCGAAACTGAGAATACCACAAATGTAGCGTATATCAGATAATATTTCACAAAGGCTGAAAAACTGAAAATGGCACGACTAAAAAAAAGTATCCAGGCCATATCCAGGTATCTCTAACTGCCTACTCTGAACAATGGCACAAAGGTGCATTCTCTATCTATGTATAGTGTGTCCAGATCAATGTGGCAGCAAAAAATAGGCATTGTTGCCAAACATGTCACCTGTGCAATGGTAGAGAATCTCTAAAAGGGGAAGCTATATTGCACAGCGCTTCCTCCGACAGTGAAACAAAGTCAGGTAAGGCGATATCCACCTTACCTGTTCTGGAATCCAACCTCTGAACTTAGAGCTACCTCTGCATTTTAGAAGAGAGAGTTTATCAAAAAATGACGCTGCAAAATTTTCATGTCACTACTAGGACTCGAACCCTAGCCCGCCAAATTACGAGACCAACATTCTATAGCTCTTGTTTTAATAAGGATGACAACATTCTATAGCTCTTGTTTTAATAAAGATGGTTTATTTTTTCGTTTTTTACTTTCCTTATCCTATAGGAAGGAAAGTAATGTAATCGGGTCAAATTTTCGATGGTCAGTTTTTAGTGCTCTTGTTTTAATAAGGATGGTTTATTTTTCCGTTTTTTATCTCCTAAAACCTGAGCACAAGTTTAGTGTTTATGACACCCTAGGTACCAGAGAATTTACTAGGGACTTTCTATTAAAATTTACCTTTTTTTCGACTTGGGGGTCTTTTTCAATTACAGTTTTACCGTTTTTCGACTAGGGTTCTTTTCCAATTACAGGGGGTTTTTTTCGGCCAGGGGCACCCTGTATTCGGAATGATTGTGTTCCAGCCCGTCCCATGAGAAAATCCAAAAACCTCGTTTCTCCTATTGCTATGTGTGCGTTGAGATTTTCTCTCCATTTTGGAATCCCATTTCCCAACCTGGTGTTGAGCGGGATTTTGACTCTAATACTCGGGAGTAGGGAATGGCGCTAGCAGGTTATATTTTTACCCATTCAGGTTTTTCTTTTTCTTTTCTTCTTCTTCTTTTTCTTTCTCCTTTTCCAACAATGTAACCCCCCTCGTTTTCCTGTTTCCTTTTCATTCCTTTATTTACCCGGCCGGTCTACGTCCAAATTGTAAAAGTCATTTCGAACTCATTAGGTTTCAATTTACATAATTATGTTCAGTTCCACCCCGTTTTTCTTTCCTAGTTTTTCATTTTTCTTTTGCTTCTGGTAGTGCTGAGTCCTGTTTGTTTGTCTGTCTGTTTGTTTTTTTTTTTTTTTTTTTTTTTTTTTTAGGATTACATGGTTTTATTAGAAACGCGTTTAGATTTAGCGGTAGTTTCATTAGATTTAGTATTAGTTTTGGTAGATATAGGTAGATTAAGGTATTGTTTTCAGTAGATATAGGTACACGTGTTGCCTTAGTAACATATACGTAGATACACAGCTAATATGTACAGCTTGCTCAGGTATCATACGTATACAATTACATTGTATGTACTTATTAATGAGATTATCTATTTCTTCTATATTTGGTAACAGAGCTAAACACGGTAACAAAAGAAGAAGTAGTATTCGTCATCCTTATTAGAATCCAGTAGAGAAAAAACATTAACACCTTTTATTGCTATGGCTACGTAGGAGCGTGGCTAAGTGTGGAACTACCTAACCTACGTACGAAATATAAAGTACCCAATTCAAGTTACTTAAATGCTGGAGTATATTCAAAGCCCAAAGAAGTGATAACTGTGATTACGAATATGTAGATAGAAAAACTGACGACGTAAACGAACGAAGACGCAGACAATACGAAATTAGAAAATAGAAATAAGTAATGAGGTTAGTAAACAAATTGGAAAATTTTAGCGCCTCACTATGTGCATAAACATGAGGGAAACACAGATTTTAATGTTGAATTTGTAGAAATATTAGCGCGTGTGAAGTAAAACCAAAATTTAAATTTTGATGAAAAACTGTTGGATAATAAGACTTGTTAAAAGAAACTCAGGTATAAGTGGACTTATTACGAGCTTTCAGCCGCAAACTGGTCATGAAAAACCACCTATCGAACAAACCAAATAGAGTTAATCCAAGCCTAATCCAGGCAAATTGTTAAACACTCGGAAAACAAACGATTATTTACACTCGCGGAAAAAAGATTTTCACACAAAAAACACAAAACTGATTTGGAAGATGATGACAGTGTCCGGAGCGTAATCCAAGGGGCTCCAATTACACCATCACCAAAATATACACAACGTAAAAGTAAAACTGATTTCGCTAAAGATCGAATTCGTTAAATACTAAAGACACAGCGTATTAGTCAAAAGATTAGAAGAACGAACGTGAAAAAAAGGGCACACACACGAAAAAAAGCACACGTCTGCTCCCTCAGGAATGCCCGTTTCCGTTTTCCGGTACTAATAGAAAATCCAGATTTCAAATCCAAAATACAGAAAGGTTTCTTGTTCAGAACGGAAATAGCGAGTTAACAATCCGCCCAGAGCACACGACTAGTTGAAAGAAAGTGAAAAATTCCTACGACTGAGCTGAATGCTTTTCGAAAATCCAACTGCACATCTGGAATACAAGGGGGGACACAATTACAAGAAAAAAGGGGGGAGATTTGAAAAGTCCGTTACACATTTCGAAGTCAGATATGGAATATAGGGGCGCGCAAATGGAAATGTGCAAAGATATTTCTTCGATACAGCTGCTCTCCCCCTTGTGTTTTTGGAGGTTGGATTTTGAAGTAACGTTGACCATAAAACTCGGATTAAAACAAGGCTGAGGAACTTCCGTAATGCAATGTTAGTAGGTTTTAAAATGGCATTATGCAACATTTATGCTCTAGCACACACAAATTTGAGTCATTGACTGGTGACATAATAGTCGACAAATGAGATAAATAAATGAAGATGATGAAAATCCGGAGTTGTGGCAGTATTTCCATCTAATATACCTACATACAGAGTTCAATGAACTGTAGAATCTTAAAAAATACACACTTAGACAAAACAACACATACAGACATACAAAGTACAAAGCTTATTCAGGCAAAAGCAGCTTTCAAAGGACCCAAAACGTTGGCCTAAAAACTAATCAACAAAATTTTCTTTGTATTCAATATTTTCACCAGATGTGACTAACCGTTTGAAAGTAATTGTTGATAAAAGGGGAAGCTATATTGCACAGTGCTTCTTCCGACAGTGAAACAAAGTCAGGTAAGGCGATACCTATCCACACCTTACCTGTTCTGGAATCCAACCTCTGAACTTAGAGCTACCTCTGCATTTTAAAAGAGAGAGTTTATCAAAAATAGACCTTTATCTGAAATGACTCATTGCTGTCACATTGATCTGGATGAACTATAGGTACGAGTATCTATATCTACGTTCCCTGACTAAAATATTAGAAAAATGCCGGCATTTTTCTCTTCCAGTTATGCCTTCACAACACAGAACGGAGATACCGTCTCTTTGGAATTATCGAATCGAAAATAAAAGTGGGGGGAAAAATTAATAAAAATGTGAAATTATATCTGTAGCTACCAAGGTAAAATCTAATGTATGTTGACGCACCATAATAAATTAAAATAAATAAAAAAAAATCTAATGTAGGTACTCGTAGGTAGTAGCTAGTAGGTAGGTACTTGTAGTTGTTTCATGGCTACAAAATAAAAACGGCGTTGAAACACTCATCTTTTTTTTAATATGAGATTTACAATTTAGCGAGTAGCGACATATGTAATAAGTCGGTATAGTCGGTCTGCCTTGTAAGCGCTAGGCCGCGGGTTCGATTCCCGCCCGGGGCGGATATTATCCTGATGGGATAATATTCGTTCTCGGAACGGCTGGCTTTCTCCTATCCTGTCTTCCTTCTCTCTTTGATTTCGGGACGATAAGACAAGAGGTAGAATAAGAGAGAAACAAAAGGAGAATTAAAGAGAGAAGAGAAAGAACGAGAAGAGAGAGGGAGGGAAGGATAGAGATAAATAGACAGAGAAATGGAGAGAGAAAGGAAAGAAGGAATGTAAACAAGAGACAGGAATGAAGCAAGAATTTTAGGAAAAGAGACAGAGTGAGAAGAAAGAGAGGGAGGGAAGGAAGGATAGAGATAATAGACAGAGAAATGGAGAGATTAAGGAAAGAAGGAATGTAAACAAGAGACAGGAATGAAGCAAGAATTTTAGGAAAAGAGACAGAGAGAAGGAAATAAAGATGGAGAGAGTAATATTAGTAGGTTTTAAAATGACATTATGCAACATTTATGCTCTAGCACACACAAATTTGAGTCATTGACTGGTGACATCATAGTCGACAAATGAGATAAATAAATGAAGATGATGAAAATCCGGAGTTGTGGCAGTACTTCCATCTAATATACCTATATACAGAGTTCAATGAACTGTAGAATCTTAAAAAATACACACTTAGACAAAACAACACATACAGACATACGAGTACAAAGAACAAACCTCATTCAGACAACAGCAGCTTTCAAAGGACCCCAAACGTTGGCCTAAAAACTAAATAGAGTATATGTAACTATAATAGGGTGTAATGGGGTTAGAATTATTCATGGGGACTCGTGCCAAAGGCGCCGTCATGCGTAACTATAGCATATGGTGATAGAGTACCTCCTACACAAATTATCTACCTATCTGTCTTATATCAACCGAAGTGAAGTACCTATCCTATTTCTACCTTTACTTTCATTATAATATTCTGTCGGCAATTTCTCATTATCAAACCAACTTTTTGGGGGAGGAAAATTGATCTTTTTCCAAATGTATTACGATAGAAATGTTAGTAGGTGACTTCCATAGAATGGGCAATTTATAGTAATAGAAGGTTGCTTACTACTGCGCTAAAGGGAGTTATTTGTTGCTTTTCAGGAAATGCCTATTTGCATTTATTATTATTGAATGAGCGTTTTGTTCCGTATAAATGGCAGGAAGGTAGTACAGGGATAGTGGATGTATAGGAAAATAACGTCGAACCTGAGAATACCACAAACGCCTATCTGTCTTATATCAACCAAAGTGAAGTACCTATCCTATTTCGAAAAAGCTACCTTTAATTTCATTATATTCTGTCGGCAATGTCTCATTATCAAACTACCTTTTTTGGGGGGGAGGAAAATTGATTT
The DNA here is from genome assembly GCF_000475195.1 of Diaphorina citri. Lineage (NCBI taxonomy): Eukaryota > Metazoa > Arthropoda > Insecta > Hemiptera > Psyllidae > Diaphorina > Diaphorina citri. Next base: position 41,629 of record NW_007378048.1, on the reverse strand, counting down.
TTTCCAAATGTACGATAGGAATGTTAGTAGGTGACTTCCATACAATGGACAATTTATAGTAATAGAACGTTGCTTACTGCTGCGCTAAAGGGAGTTATTTGTTGCTTTTCAGGAAATGCCTATTTGCATTTTTTATTATTATTGAATGAACGTTTTGTTCCGAATAAATGGCAGGAAGGTAGTACAGGGATAGTGGATGTATAGGAAAATAACGTCGAACCTGAGAATACCACAAAGGTAGCGTAGATCAGATACTATTTCACAAAGGCTGAAAAACTGAAAATGGCACGACTAAAAAAAAGTATCCAGGCCATCCAGGTATTTCTAACTGCCTACTCTGAACAATGGCACAAAGGTGCATTCTCTATCTATGTATAGTGTGTCCAGATCAATGTGGCAGCAAAAAAATAGGCATTGTTGCCAAACATGTCACCTGTGCAATGGTAGAGAATCTTTAAAAGGGGAAGCTATATTGCACAGTGCTTCCTCCGACAGAAAAACAAAGTCAGGTAAGGCTGTTCTGGAATCCAACCTCTGAACTTAGAGCTACCTCTGCATTTTAAAAGAGAGAGTTTATCAAAAATAGACCTTTACCTCAATTGCAACAATGTAAGGATTTCCTGCAATCTGATTGGTTCCTTCATTTTGGGTTGATGACTCATTGCTGTCACATTGATCTGGATGAAATATACCTACGTATCAATTCTACCTACATATAGGTACACACCATCATATCCTATCTATCAGCTATAACCTATGGGTACATAATATTGTGGCTAAACTAACATGCTGGCCTGCTCTTAAAAATCCTGACTATGCAAAATTATGTAGCATGCTGCATGAATAGCAAAATTGCACGTATACCTATGATTGTACATAGCCACATAGGTATGTATACATAGCCACATAGGTATGGAGGTGGAAGTAAAATTACACAAAGTAAATAAAGGCGATGAGAGATTTTTTCCATGTTTTTATTTACTTTTACACACATGCTATTGATGCTTAGCTTGTAAATAAATAAATAGGTAAATCGTAAATATTTACCTACTTTTAGTTTATTTTTCATGATGGAAAAAAATATACTACTCGGTAATGTATGTTAGATACATACTCGTAGGTAGTCTGTAGATATACCTATAATATCCACCCAAACAGAAACTTAAGTTTTACAATAACAGTCGAATGAAGTTTTATGAAAAGAAAATCAAACAGTCCCCCTCCTCCCCCCTTTTTTTTCAAGACTTTAACTGAAAATAAGTTGATATTACTATAGAGTTACTAGAGACTTATCTATAAGTTCCTAATCAATACAAAAAAGAAATTAAATTGTAATAATAACTCGTAAACTCCTAATGCAGTAGCTTCCAAAATATAGAAGTTAAGAAACGTCCTGCATGGTTGCTTTCTGGACGGGTGTCCGATTTTTCTGTTGTGTAATCAAAACAATTTGGGTCCCGACCTGGAATCGACCTTGTGCCTCCCACGTCAGAAATCAAGCTTTCCAGTCTACAGACACTTAGGCCATTCAAAGCCACATCAGAGGATATCAGTTTCTAAAATGTCACTCACCTTTCCAAATACCTTTGTTGAGAGAAAGTTACGCGCTACCGGTCTGGAATCCAACCTCTGAACTTAGAGCTATACCTCTGCATATCAAAAATAGACCTTTACCTGAATTGCAACAATGTAAGGATTTCCTGCAATCTGATTGGTTCCTTCATTTTGGGTTGATGACTCATTGCTGTCACATTGATCTGGATGAACTATACCTACGTATCAATTCTACCTACCATAGGTACACACCATCATATCCTATCTATCAGTCTATCTAGCTATAACCTATAGGTACATGATATTGTGGCTAAACTAACATGCTGGCCTGCTCTTAAAAATCCTGACTATGCAAAATTATGCAGCATGAATAGCAAAATTGCACGTATACCTATGATTGTACATAGCCACATAGGTTATGTACATTAGCCACATAGGTATGGAGGTAGAAGTAAAATTACACAAAGTAAATAATGACGATGAGAGATTTTTTCCATGTTTTTATTTACTTTTACACACATGCTATTGATGCTTGGCTTGTAAATAAATAAATAGGTAAATATTTACTTTTAGTTTATTTTTCATGATGGAAAAAAATATACCTATGTATTACTTGATCACATGTTTACATGTTTTTCATTACGTCAAATAAACGGGAATTTGTTGGTTAACATGTGATTTTACTGATTTTTTTTTTCTTCTTCTTCTTCTTCTTTCTCGTTGGACATTGGTATTTTCTAGAAATTCGTTCTTTGCTTCTTCTTTTTCTTCGTCCTTCCTTTCTTCTTCTTCTTCATCTCCTTCTTCTTCTTCTTCTTCTTCTTCTTCTTCTTCTTCATCTTCTTCTCCTTCTTCTTCTTTTTTTTCTCCTCCTCCTCCTCCTCCTTCTTCTTCTTCTTCTTCTTCTTCTTCTTCTTCTTCTTCTTCTTCTTCTTCTTCTCTCCTTCTTTCTTCTTCTTCATCTCCTTCTTCTTCATCTTCTTCTCCTTTTTCTTCTTTTTCTCCTCCTCCTTCTTCTTCTTCATCCTCTTCTTCTCCTTCCTTTCTTCTTCTTCATCTTCTTCTTCTCCTATTTCCTTCTCTTCCTTTTCTTCTTCCCAATGTTATTCTCTTCCTCTTTCTCTCCTATTCCAAATTTCATTCCATCTTCTTCTTCTCCTTCCTTTCTTCTTCTTCATCTTCTTCTTCTTCTCCTATTTCCTTCTCTTCCTTTTCTTCTTCCCAATGTTATTCTCTTCCTCTTTCTCTCCTATTCCAAATTTCCAACTTTCATTCCCAGACTCTCTCTCTCTCTCTCAAAATAACATAGGGTTCGTTAGAGGTTTTTGTGTAAATTAGAGGAAAGAGGCCTCACTTCTCCCCTTCTCGAACACAATGTTATCCCAAGACCTAATAGGTAGGTATTAATTATTCCAGAACCAATAGGCCCGGATTAATTATACACAGACACTTTTCACTCAATCCTCAATCAGATAAACGGGAACGGATTCATAGACCAAAATGGGTTTGGACAGGGTTTTTTTTTGTCATTGTTAGGAGGCTTTTTGTCATCATTAAGGAAGTTAACTTTAAACGGAGTTTAAAATCACAGTGTGACCCCCGACATTAGTAGGCACTATGAGATATTTAATGTAGCGTTTCATACTGGGTCCCATATACCTGTAACCCACCCTGGTGTATCTGTAAATACTGAAAATAGCTATGATGATTAGGACTGTCCCAAAACATCAAAGACATCCCCTCCCTTCTGCTCCTCCCATAGGGTTCGTTAGAGGTTTTTGTGTAAATTAGAGGAAAGCAGGAAAGAGGCCTCACTTCTCCCCTTCTCGAACACAATGTTATCCCAAGACCTAGGTAGGTATTAATTATTCCAGAACGAATAGGCTCGGATTAATTATACACAGACACTTTTCACTCAATCCTCAATCAGATAAACGGGAACGGATTCATAGACCAAAATGGGTTTGGACAGGGTTTAAATATATTGTCCTCCTGCTCTTTCATTTTGCGACGACAATACCTCTATCAAATCACTACTAAGTTCTTTCTTTAACGTGCAACCTCAGTAGTCACTAGGTCCATTGCTTTTCTATCTTCTTCACTTGACATCTTCTATTTAATGATGTTTTCCCAGCAGTCTAATTATAAACGCAGAAAACAAAAGAAAACAAGAAGACACGAGAACTGAATAGAAACTAGTTTAGAAGAGAATAGATTGAGTTTAGAATAGAATCGAAGAACATACTTATTATTTAGAATAGAATAGAATGGAATTTCAGAAGTGAGCATAGAATAGTGCACAGTGAATAATTGAATAGAATAGATAGTATGGGATGTGTATAAGGTTAGGATAATTATGTAAGTCATTATGTTTCATTATGTAGGTAGATAATAGGTAGCTATGTAAATTAGAAAAGTGGATAGGGAAGTGGAAGAAAGAGAAGAATAAGAAGAAGAAGAAGAAGAAGAAGAAGAAGAAGAAGAAGAAGAAGAAGAAGAAGAAGATGAAGAAGGAGAAGAAGAGTAGAGATAGAGAGAGAGGAGCAGAGGGGACTGAAAAGTAGATCGAAAAACACTCCCACATACCAAAATGTATTGTGAGTTGAAGGTATCTAAAGAATTATTCTAAAGTAAGAAAGTAGGTACCTACTTACTTATCTCCAAAATTCTAAAATTTCAAATGAAGGAAAGAGGAGGAATTTCAAATTTTAATCATGTTAAGGATAAAAGCTTGTCAAATGTCATTCTCCGAATGATTATACCGCGATAAATTTTATTGACTTGATATGGGCTCGAACCACAAATCTTTAGATCCACATTATTCGAACGCTAACCACTACACGAGTGAGGTTGGTTCACGAAAATTTACGAAAATAAATTCTGCCAACAAAAAACTAGGGTCCCCTGTTAGCAGGCCAAATTTTTCTGAAATAATAAAAATAAGCACCCTGTGCTGTGTATTCATCTCATAAATTTATGACCAAACTTTGGCACGATTTCTAGTACCCAATTCAAGTTACTTAAATGCTGGAGTATATTCAAAGCCCAAAGAAGTGATAACGAATATGTAGATAGAAAAACTGACGACGTAAACGAACGAAGACGCAGACAATACGAAATTAGAAAATAGAAATAAGTAATGAGGTTTAACATTTCCAAAGGCGCTGCAAAAGCACGCTCTGGTATTATATGTGAGGTGTTAATAGTATTATGTGTGTTTCGTACAATTAACATCACTTCAAAGTGTTTAAACATTTCATTTACTTTTCACGTAGAAAGAGAATTAAAACATGTCAGAGTCTTCAAAAGCTGTGCAAAAGCTGGTGAAATATTCAACACAAAGTATTAAAATCAGCAGCACACATGCAATTTAAAATGTAAATAAAGTATTGTAAAGTCCGCATCTCAAGTAGATATATGGGTCAAAACTAGGGTAAATGTATGAAAAACTATTTTTTTTTTACAAAATTTTACGAGACAGGGGACTGTTTCACAAGAAAGTCATACGTAGAAAGATTAACTGTTTCCCAGAAGTGAAATAATTATTTTGCGGGACTATTTCACAGAAAGATTCACTGTTTCCAGCGAACTAATCATCATGTACCTACATAGTTTTCACAATAACGGAATTCCAGGTACAGTTAGCAAACTACATGTTCGGTATGGGTAAGTTAGCTTTTCCGCTTTTCCTCAGGGACTAGTCTAGTTTCCCGTTTCCTTTAGATAGCATGATAGGAAGCAATAGCAATAGCGTTGGAAAATAATTACACAGCAATGGAGACATTGTTTAGAATGTTTATGTTGGGGATTTTCGTTTAAAACAGAAATAATGGTCGAAGTAATTCAATCTGATTACATGGTTTTATTAGAAACACGTTAGATTTAGCGGTAGTTTCATTAGATTTAGTATTAGTTTTGGTAGATATAGGTAGATTAAGGTATTGTTTTCAGTAGATATAGGTACACGTGTTGCCTTAGTAACATATACGTAGATACACAGCTATGTACAGCTTGCTCAGGTATCATACGTACAATTACATTGTATGTACTTATTGATGAGATTATCTATTTCTTCTATATTTGGTAACAGAGCTAAACACGGTAACAAAAGAAGTAGTATTCGTCATCCTTATTAGAATCCAGTAGAGAAAAACCATTAACACCTTTTATTGCTATGGCTACGTAGGAGCGTGGCTAAGTGTGGAACTACCTAACCTACGTACGAAATATAAAGTACCCAATATATGTACAGCTTGCTCAGGTATCATACGTATACAATTACATTGTATGTACTTATTAATGAGATTATCTATTTCTTCTATATTTGGTAACAGAGCTAAACACGGTAACAAAAGAAGAAGTAGTATTCGTCATCCTTATTAGAATCCAGTAGAGAAAAAACATTAACACCTTTTATTGCTATGGCTACGTAGGAGCGTGGCTAAGTGTGGAACTACCTAACCTATGTACGTACGAAATATAAAGTACCCAATTCAAGTTACTTAAATGCTGGAGTATATTCAAAGCCCAAAGAAGTGATAACTGTGATTACGAATATGTAGATAGAAAAACTGACGACGTAAACGAACGAAGACGCAGACAATACGAAATTAGAAAATAGAAATAAGTAATGAGGTTAGTAAACAAATTGGAAAATTTTAGCGCGTCACTATGTGCATAAACATGAGGGAAACACAGATTTTAATGTTGAATTTGTAGAAATATTAGCGCGTGTGAAGTAAAACCAAAATTTAAATTTTGATGAAAAACTTGACGTAAACGAACGAAGACGCAGACAATACGAAATTAGGAATAAGTCATGAGGTTTGTAAACAAATTGGAAAATTTTAGCGCGTCACTGTGCATAAATATGAGGGAAACACAGATTTTAATGTTGAATTTGTAGAAATATTAGCGCGTGTGAAGTAAAACCAAAATTTAAATTTTGATGAAAAACTGTTGGATAATAAGACTTGTTAAAAGAAACTCAGGTATAAGTGGACTTATTACGAGCTTTCAGCCGCAAACTGGTCATGAAAAACCACCTATCAAACAAACCAAATAGAGTTAATCCAAGCCTAATCCAGGCAAATTGTTAAACACTCGGAAAACAAACGATTATGTACACTCGCGGAAAAAAGATTTTCACACAAAAAAACACAAAACTGATTTGGAAGATGATGACAGTGTCCGGAGCGTAATCCAAGGGGCTCCAATTACACCATCACCAAAATATACACAACGTCAAAGTAAAACTGATTTCGCTAAAGACCGAATTCGTTCAATACTAAAGAAACAGCGTATTAGTCAAAAGATTAAAAGAACGAACGTGAAAAAAAGGGCACACACACGAAAAAAAAGCACACGTCTGCTCCCTGAGGAATGCCCGTTTCCGTTTTCCGGTACTAATAGAAAATCCAGATTTCAAATCCAAAACACAGAAAGATTCCTTGTTCAGAACGGAAATAGCGAGTTAACAATCCGCCCAGAGCACACGACTAGTTGAAAGAAAGTGAAAAATTCCTACGACTGAGCTGTTGTTAAACACTCGGAAAACAAACGATTATTTACACTCGCGGAAAAAAGATTTTCACACAAAAAACACAAAACTGATTTGGAAGATGATGACAGTGTCCGGAGCGTAATCCAAGGGGCTCCAATTACACCATCACCAAAATATACACAACGTAAAAGTAAAACTGATTTCGCTAAAGATCGAATTCGTTTAATACTAAATACACAGCGTATTAGTCAAAAGATTAAAAGAACGAACGTGAAAAAAAAAAGGGCACACACACGAAAAAAAGCACACGTTTGCTTCCTGAGGAATGCCAATGCCCGTTTCCGTTTTCCGGTACTAATAGAAAATCCAGATTTCAAATCCAAAATACAGAAAGGTTTCTTGTTCAGAACGGAAATAGCGAGTTAACAATCCGCCCAGAGCACACGACTAGTTGAAAGAAAGTGAAAAATTCCTACGACTGAGCTGAATGCTTTTCGAAAATCCAACTGCACATCTGGAATACAAGGGGGGACACAATTACAAGAAAAAAGGGGGGAGATTTGAAAAGTCCGTTACACATTTCGAAGTCAGATATGGAATATAGGGGCGCGCAAATGGAAATGTGCAAAGATATTTCTTTGATACAGCTGCTCTCCCCCTTGTGTTTTTGGAGGTTGGATTTTGAAGTAAGGTTGACTATAAAACTCGGATTAAAACAAGGCTGAGGAACTTCCGTAATGTAATATTAGTAGGTTTTAAAATGGCATTATGCAACATTTATGCTCTAGCACACACAAATTTGAGTCATTGACTGGTGACATACTCGTAATAGTCGACAAATGAGATAAATAAATGAAGATGATGAAAATCCGGAGTTGTGGCAGTATTTCCATCTAATATACCTACATACAGAGTTCAATGAACTGTAGAATCAATGTTAGTAGGTTTTAAAATGGCATTATGCAACATTTATGCTCTAGCACACACAAATTTGAGTCAATGACTGGTGATGGTGACATCATAGTCGACAAATGAGATACATAAATAAATGAAGATGATGAAAATCCGGAGTTGTGGCAGTATTTCCATCTAATATACCTACATACAGAGTTCAATGAACTGTAGAATCCGAAGTCAGATATGGAATATAGGGGCGCGCAAATGGAAATGTGCAAAGATATTTCTTCGATACAGCTGCTCTCCCCCTTGTGTTTTTGGAGGTTGGATTTTGAAGTAACGTTGACCATAAAACTCGGATTAAAACAAGGCTGAGGAACTTCGGTAATGCAATGTTAGTAGGTTTTAAAATGACATTATGCAACATTTATGCTCTAGCACACACAAAATTGAGCCATTGACTGGTGACATAATAGTCGACAAATGAGATAAATAAATGAAGATGATGAAAATCCGGAGTTGTGGCAGTACTTCCATCTAATATACCTACATACAGAGTTCAATGAACTGTAGAATCTTAAAAAATACACACTTAGACAAAATAACACATACAGACATACGAGTACAAAGAACAAACCTCATTCAGACAACAGCAGCTTTCAAAGGACCCCAAACGTTGGCCTAAAAACTAATCAACAAAATTTTCTTTGTATTCAATATTTTCACCAGATGTGACTAACCGTTTGAAAGTAATATTGTTGAACAAACAAACAAACAAATAAAATCAAATGAAAAATCGTCGAAAATAAAGAACCCACTCCGGTTGATCAATAAAAGAAAAAGCAATGTGCTATACCTACAAAGCTTATTCAGACAAAAGCAGCTTTCAAAGGACCCCAAACGGCCTAACAACTAATCAACAAAATTTTCTTTGTATTCAATATTTTCACCAGATGTGACTAACCGTTTGAAAGTAATTGTTGAACAAACAAACAAATAAAATCAAATGAAAAATCGTCGAAAATAAAGAACCCACTCCGGTTGATCAATAAAAGAAAAAGCAATGTGCTATTCTCCTAGAAAAACACATCTCATTACTCACATACGGGTTACGTTGTATGGATTTTCTTACACCCGTCTAGAGGTAGTTAAGAAGGTAGCGCTGTTAAAGAAGTTATAGGGTCATAAAATGGGGGTCGTATCGTAGACGGGAGAGGTCGTAATGTCAATGATTTCGTTATCAATGAAGTAAAGGGGACCCGGCTTGAAAGAAACGCGATATGAGAAAATGCGCGGGAAATGGTGAGATTTTTTTTTTTAATTTAAGAGGTTTGATAAAGGTCTTATCGCCCCGAAAGCGAAGATGGAACGAAGACAGGAGACAGAATATTGGGAGAAAGCCAGCAGTTCCGAGAATGAACCGAACCTTGTTTGTTGAGGATAAAATCCGCCCCGGACGGGAATCGAACCCCTAGAGCTTTCTTCTGCCAAAAGACTTTTTTGATAATGTTCACCAAAATTTGTGCTTTGTATTTTTCGCCCCTTTTAATTCACAAAAATCGCCATTTATTGAATAATTAAAGGAATTAAATGATCCTTCCTTTATTTTAAAGTTTCCTTTGTTATGTTTGCTTGTTTTGAAAATTAACTTTGGTATTAGGTATTTTTTCTCCCTATAAGCCAAACCTACGATGTAAACAAAGTTCCAAATCAGAGGTAAAGTGCCCAACGTGAAGGGAAGTGCTTCAATGGCCACCCGTTCAGATTTGGTTAACTTGTCAATGTTCACCAAAATTTGTGCTTTGTATTTTTCGCCCCCTTTAATTAAAAAAAAATCGCCATTTATTGAATAATTAAAGGAATTAAATGATCCTTCCTTTATTTTAAACTTTCCTTTGTTATGTTTGCTTGTTTTGAAAATTAACTTTGGCATTAGGTATTTTTTCTCCCTATAAGCCAAACCTACGTATGTAAACAGAGTTCCAAACCGCCATTTATTGAATAATTAAAGGAATTAAATGATCCTTCCTTTATTTTAAAGTTTCCTTTGTTATATGTTTGCTTGTTTTGAAAATTAACTTTGGCATTAGGTATTTTTTCTCCCTATAAGCCAAACCTACGTATGTAAACAAAGTTCCAAATCAGAGGTAAAGTGCCCAACGTGAAGGGAAGTGCTTCAATGGCCACCCGTTCAGATTTGGTTAACTTGTCACATCCACTAAAAAAATATCTAGCTGCAGGTAGACCTTGATGTAAATTTTCAGCCTATAAATTATTTATCAAGCTGTTGATAAGTTAATGAAAAAAGTTGTATAAAACACAAACCTTGTCTGATTAGGATAATATGAGGCCCGGACGATAATCGAACCTCTAGCGTTTTCTTCTCCTTATAAAGGACTTTTTTGGGCAATGTTTATCAAAATTTGAGCTTTGTATTTTTCGCCCTTTTAATTCACAAAAATGAAATAATGAAAGAAATTATACACCGTTTATTGAATAATTCAAGGAATTAAATGAAAACGAGCCTTTTCCTTTATTCCATTGTTTTAAAGTTTTATTTGTTGTTTGCTTGTTTTGAAAATTAACATTGGCATTATTTTCTCCCTATAAAAGCCACGCAAAAGAAAGTAAAAAAAACTCCACATTAGACGTAAAGTGTCCGAAGTGAAGGGAAGTGCCTCAATGGCCACCCGTTCAGATTTGGTTAACTTGTCACATCCACTAAAAAAAAAATACCTAGCTGCAGGTAGACCTTGATGTAAATTTTCAGCCTATAAATTATTTATCAAGCTGTTGATAAGTTAATGAAAAAAGTTGTATAAAAAAGGGTATAAAATGTAAAAGTGGAATCCTTTTTTTTTCGTATTATTCAGGTCCAGGAACAAAAGCCGGAGATATAAATCTACCTTCCAGTTATGAAGCATACAGGGTGATTGCAAAGAAGTTAACATGGGGTTTTGCTTCTGGTAGTGCTGAGTCCTGTTTGTTTGTTTGTTTGTTATTGTTGTTGTTGTTGTTGTTGTTGTTGTTGTTGTTGTTTTTTTTTATTGAAGAGCTAATACGGGACTACTGACCACGTAGTACGATTCTAAAGCAGAGTCCACACTATATGGTCGATCCAAATCGACTGAAATACGTCTCGTCCACACTGGAAACTTTTTTTTCGTTCAACTAAATTTCTTTGATCTTACCTACTCCATATGGGTTCCAGTCGATGTCGATTGACTTTGGTCGTCTGCAGTGTGGACGAACCTTAATATTAGGAACCTAGATATTAATAAATTAATCAAGTCAGAGTTGTTTACATTTCACTCTGTATGAGCCTTCTGACGAAATCTGGTCTGCATTGTACCAATCTTACTTTTCTAAGGTCCATTAACTACTGTTGGTCTGCATATTATGGACAGTTATTTCAACTTGGGTTCTAAATTACGTTGGTGCTTATGGAGGTACCTACTTGGAGCGGGCATTATGGCGTTCGTTTGAAATATTCATTATCAAACCGTCGTGTGCTGTGCTACAGTGATTCCAACAAGATCTGGCAGTTTTGTCAAATTTAATAAACAATGGGACGAAAGTTCTAAATTCGGAATTTATGGTGAAGTAAACAAAGGAGCAAGCAGACTAACAAACAGACAGACATAGAGACAAACTAGAAGAAAAATCGTAAAGATAAAATTTCTAACTCACACAATATTTAGTGAGTATTTCACCTCCGTTTTTATTTCTTAGCAGTGAAATAACTGCTACATTAGACTCGGGTGGTCATGCCCATCCCGTAGTATGTCCCTCATCAGATGGGCGAGAAGAGACACAATACTTCCCATTTAGGTGATGAGTCAACACGAGAACACCAGAAAGTAACCCGTTGAAATATTTGCAATTTTGCAATGAAAACGGTCCAAAAAATTCAAACAATGTCACTGCCTTCTCAAGTTTAAAACAGTATAATACAATAATAATGCTTCAAATTACTGTAGCATTACTATTGATAGTATTGACCAGATGTACCCTCATGATCTACTATATTCTAGTCATGATAGGGTGTATGTAACTATAAATAGGGTGTAATGGGGTTAGAATTATTCATGGGGACTCGTGCCAAAGGCGCCGTCATGCGTAACTATAGCATATGGTGATAGAGTACCAATGTTAGGAACCTAGATATTAATAAATTAATCAAGTCAGAGTTGTTTATATTTCACTCTATATGAGCAGTATGAGCCTTCTGACGAAATCTGGTCTGCATTGTACCAATCTTACTTTTCTAAGGTCCATTAGCTACTGTTATGGACATTTGGACAACATTGTATACCAATCTTACTTTTCTAAGGTCCATTAACTGCTGTTCTACATATGGACAGTTATTTCAACTTTGGTTCTAAATTACCTTATAGGTACCTACTTATGAAGGTACTTAGAGCGGGCATTATGGCGTTCGTTATTCGTTTGAAATATTCATTAACAAACGGTCGTGTGCTTGGCTACAGTGATTCCAACGAAAACTGGCAGGTTCTTTTTTTTCTCCTCAAGTATTTCAACAAGAGATTGCTACCCATGTTGCTATATACTAACGACATTTTTTTTTTTTTGTGAATTATTTTAATTTTTGAAATATCGAGACACTCGTTTAATACACTGAAAACCCGGTTTGAGTGAAATACATTATGGGAAAACAAGTAGTGAACTGTAGAACTCGGAAAAAAGGTCCCTAAGGACCATCGTACATTGCCTAAAATGAGAAAAATTTCTTTGAAACCGCCTTCTTTAGTTGAAAACAGTATACAACAATAATGCTTAAAATTACTGTAGCATTAGGTACTATTGATAGTTATTGACCAGATGTAGGTACGTACCCACATGATCCACTATATTCTACTATAATAGGGTATAACTATAATACATAGTATTAGTAGGGTGTAGATCTAGTCATAATAGTTATGAGGTATAATAGGGTGTAATGGGGTTAGAATTATTCATGGGGACTCGTGCCAAAGGCGCCGTCATGCGTAACTATAGCATATGGTGATAGAGACCTCCTACACAAATTACCTATCTGTCTTATATCAACCGAAGTGAAGTACCTATCCTATTTCGAATAAGCTACCTTTTATTTTCATTATATTCTGTCGGCAATTTCTCATTATCAAACTACCTTTTTTGGGGGAGGAAAATTGATTTTTTTCAAATGTACGATAGGAATGTTAGTAGGTGACTTCCATAGAATGGGCAATTTTATAGTAGTAGAAGGTTGCTTACTGCTGCGCTAAAGGGAGTTATTTGTTGCTTTTCAGGAAATGCCTATTTGCATTTTATTGAATGAACGTTTTGTTCCGTATAAATGGCAGGAAGGTAGTACAGGGATAGTGGATGTATAGGAAAATAACGTCGAACCTGAGAATACCACAAACGTAGCGTAGATCAGATACTATTTCACAAAGGCTGAAAAACTGAAAATGGCACGACTAAACAAAAGTATCCAGACCATCCAGGTATCTCTAACTGCCTACTCTGAACAATGGCACAAAGGTGCATTCTCTATCTGTGTATAGTGTGTCCAGATCAATGTGGCAGCAAAAAAATAGGCATTGTTGCCAAACATGTCACCTGTGCAATGGTAGAGAATCTATAAAAATTGATTAAATTTATTCTCTCTCTCTCTTCCTCTGTCCATCGGAATCTTTCATTGATTGAGAAGGATTTATCAGACTTGAGATTGAGAAGGATTTATCAGACATTGATTGAGAAGGAGAAGATTTTATCAGACAGGAAGAGATAGAAGGGAATGAAGAGGTGAAGAAAGAGAAAAAAAGGAGAATGGAAAAATTTGGACCGATTGCAATACTTTCATTACTAGTATAGCTCCGCTATACTGTAGTAATAGAAAGTAAAAATGAAAAAGGAAAAAGAAGAAAGGGAAGAAGAGGAGAAGGAAATTGGGGAAAGGAGCTATTTGGACTGTCAAAATAAATAGAAAATCTCTCTTTTTTTAGTGTAGTAGAGAGAGAGAGCCAGAGAGAGTCAGATCTTAATATTATTTGTATCATCCAGAGAGGACGAGGGACATAATAATAGACAAAAAGGAAGACAAAACCAGAGAAAAAGAGAGAAACAGACAAAAAGGGAAGGAGAGAACAAGACTTAAGAGGTAGAATAAGAGAGAAACAAAAGGAGAATTAAAAAGAGAAGAGAAAGAACGAGAAGAAAGAGAGGGAGGGAAGGAAGGATAGAGATAATAGACAGAGAAATGGAGAGAGAAAGGAAAGAAGGAATGTAAACAAGAGACAGGAATGAAGCAAGAATTTTAGGAAAAGAGACAGAGAGAAGGAAATAAAGATGGAGAGAGAGGAAGCTAGTTTAATTTTGAATTTAACGGTTTGGAAATGGCAGATTACCTGTCACTCTGTCAGGTCAGTAATCTATCAGGTCTCTAGTCTGTAGCTGTTGTCCTCAGTTAGATGTGTTCAACTGAATACAGATACCTAGGTAGATAAAATGATAAATATCCTTCCTCCTCTGGCCACCGAACTTTGGTTCAACCGCTTCCGGCAGGCTCGAAAAGTTGTCACCCCAAACTGTTAGTTCTCAATTAAGCTTTTCATTGAAACTGTCAGCAGTTTTAATCCAGTTAGCAAAAGCTGTGAGCGAAAAAGGAATAACTTTTTTTGAACTTAGTTTCCAAGTTCGGGAAACTCCTGTTCTTAGTTTTCCCCGAAAAAAAAAAGAAAAATCCAATTTTATGTCTTTCATTTTTATTGAATAAAGTTTCTTCCCAATCGAAGAGTTAAGGATGTCATCGGTAGTTTAATTTTGAATTTAACGGTTTGGAAATGGCAGATTACCTGTCACTCTGTCAGGTCAGTAATCTATCAGGTCTGTAGTCTGTAGCTGTTGTCCTCAGTTAGATGTGATCAACTGAATACAGATAGGTAGATAAAATGATAAATATTCTTCCTCCTCTGGCCACCGAACTTTGGTACAACCGCTTCCGGCACGCTCGAAAAGTTGTCACCCCAAACTGTTAGTTCTCAATTAAGCTTTTCATTGAAACTGTCAGCAGTTTTAATCCAGTTAGCAAAAGCTTCAGTATAGTATGTACCTAATGCCGACCATTCACGATCAGACCGTTCGACAGACCTCCTTGGTCTGTCAGACAGTCAGAACAAGTGTGCCGGAAAGAGCTTCAGATCTAGGCCTGTCAGACTGTCTGAGAGACCACGGTCTCAATTTTTTCCGCCACACACGTTCTGACTGTCTGACAGATCCAGGACCTATCAGACGGTCTGAGACTCTGAGCGTGAGTGCGGGCATAAAGCTACCAGAAAAATCTAGGTAGGTAGGTATGTGAAAGTATGGTAAATGGTATAGGTATGATAAACAATACATGTACAGAAAATATGCACAGGGTAGCTTCAGTAATATTGTTATCAATGTAGGCAATCTTTGTATTTTGTGTAATACCTCTGTACCTTCCTGGCTACCAATGCGAGTATGGTAGAATTGGTAGACAAACCTATAGTGTGTCCAGATCAATGTGGCAGCAAAAAAATAGGCATTGTTGTCAAACATGTCACCTGTGCAATGGTAGAGAATCTCTAAAAGGGGAAGCTATATTGCACAGTGCTTCCTCCGACAGTGAAACAAAGTCAGGTAGGGTGGATATCGTTCTGGAATCCAACCTCTGAACTTAGAGCTACCTCTGCATTTTAAAAGAGAGAGTTTATCAAAAATAGACCTTTACCCTGAATTGCAACAATGTAGGGACTTCCTGCAATCTGATTGGTTCCTTCATTTTGGGTTGATGATTCAATGCTGTCACATTGATCTGGATGAACTATACCTACGTATCAATTCTACCTACCATAGGTACACACCATCATATCCTATCTATCAGTCTATCTAGCTATAACCTATAGGTACATGATATTGTGGCTAAACTAACATGCTGGCCTGCTCTTAAAAATTCTGACTATGCAAAATTATGTAGCATGAATAGCAAAATTGCACGTATACCTACCTATGATTGTACATAGCCACATAGGTATGTACATAGCCACATAGGTATGGAGGTAGAAGTAAAATTACACAAAGTAAATAATGACGATGAGAGATTTTTTTTCCATGTTTTTATTTACTTTTACACACAGGCTATTGATGCTTGGCTTGTAAATAAATAAATAGGTAAATATTTACTTTTAGTTTATTTTTCATGATGGAAAAAAAATATACCTATGTAGGTTTTGGTAGCTAAAATATAATGTCGTTCCCTGATTTAATTCAGCTTAATTTTTTTATGTCTTGACCTTGACCGTCTACAACCATGTTTTTATTTACTTTTACACACATGCTATTGATGCTTGGCTTGTAAATAAATAAATAGCTAAATATTTACTTTTAGTTTATTTTTCATGATGAAAAAAGTGTACCTATGTAGGTTTTGGTAGCTAAAATATAATGTCGTTCCCTGATTTAATTCAGCTTAATTTTTTTATTGATTTTTCTGTAGTGTAATCAAAACAATTTGTGTCCCCGACCTGGAATCGATCTTATACCTCCCACGTCAAAGAGTAAGGTCTCCAGACACTTAGGTCATTCAAAGCCACATCAGAGGATATCAGTTTCTAAAATGTCACTCACAATCAATTATTGATATTATTAAAACTTCGCCATCTTCCTTACTAGGGACTCATTTTTCCTGACTAAGGGGCCCTGGCCCTGGGGTTCAACTTTTCAGTGTTCCAATATTTTCACTGCGAAAATTTCTCCGAGAATTGCTACTTACAATTTCACCAAAGTTTTCGAACGAGTTTTCTCTATCTGTTCAGACAGATACTCGGTAATGTATGTTAGATACATAGGTAGTCTGTAGATACCTATAATATCCACCCAAACAGAAACTTGAGTTTTACAATAACAGTCGAATGAAGTTTTATGAAAAGAAAATCAAACAGTCCCCCTCCTCCCCCTTTTTTTTCTAGACTTTAACTGAAAATAAGTTGATACTATAGAATTGCTAGAGACTTATCTATAAGCTTGTTTAAAGTTCCTAATCAATACAAAAAAGAAATTAAATTGTAATAATAACTCGTAAACTTGTAATGCAGTAGCTTCCAAAATATAGAAGTTAAGAAACGTCCTGCATGGTTGCTTTCTGGACGGGTGACTGATTTTTCTGTAGTGTAATCAAAACAATTTGTGTCCCCGACCTGGAATCGATCTTATACAGTGTAATCAAAACAATTTGTGTCCCGACCTGGAATCGACCTTGTTTCCAGTCTCCAGACACTTAGGTCATTCAAAGCCACATCAGAGGATATCAGTATAAAACAATTTGTGTCCCGACCTGGAATCGACCTTGTTTCCAGTCTCCAGACACTTAGGTCATTCAAAGCCACATCAGAGGATATCAGTTAATCAAAACAATTTGTGTCCCTGACCTGGAATCGATCTTGTACCTCCCACGTCAAAGAGTAAGGTCTCCAGACACTTAGGTCATTCAAAGCCACATCAGAGGATATCAGTTTCTAAAATGTCACTCACCTTTCCAAATTCCTTTGTTGAGAGAAAGTTACGCGCTACCGGTATTAGGTAACTTTGAAACCTCCGTTTAAAAAGCCCCAAGTCTTGAACGAAACTTTTGTGGAAAATTTAACCGTGGTGAAATTTTACAATGAACCCAACCTCAGTAGTGGTTAGGGGACTTCTGGGCTGGAGGTTGGTGGTTTGTGTCCAAGTCATGGGTCATGGCATGGCATACAATTTAACGAAAATCAATACATAGGTATGTATTCGTATAGGTAATGGGGAAACGACATTTGGCTACTTTTCCATAAATTAATATGTATAGGTAATGGGGAAACGACATTTGGCTACTTTTCCATTTTTATTTCCTCTCTATTTCCATAGCGGTTTATATATTTTATCTCTCTCTCTCTCTCTCTCTCTCTCTCTCTCTCTCTCTCTCTCTCTCCCCTTATATTCTGAGGTGAAGGGGAGGGGAGGGAGAGAGAGAGAGAGAGAGAGAGATAGATAGAGAAAAGGTTCGATAAGAAGATAAGATTTAAAATAATTATAAGACCAGAGGCTGGGTTTTAATTTTTCCAAAGAATATATGACCAGAGGCTGGGTTTTAATTTTTCCAAAGAAAATTTCCCAGACCTCCCTCCCTGTTCCCGAATTCCCACCCAGTACCTTACCTACCCCAGTAAAACGGTCCATCTATTGAGGATGAATACAGAGTTCCTTTGAAGACATCTTATTCTTCCTTCAAGGCCATTTTCCTGAAGACATTTCCCCCTCCACTAATCTTCCTCTTTGAAGGACTTATCCGTTGTTTTTCTGATATTTCCATCCTCCTCCGCTTAGAAGGACATTTTTCTTTGATCTTGTCGGAGATTTTGGAGCGGTTGGGGGGGGGGGGGGGGGGGGGCAAAATAAAAAAAAAACCGAAAAAAAACCCTTTTTTCCATTAGTATGGGGAGGGTCGCATCCAGGATTTTGTCGACGGGGAGGGGGGGCCGAGGGTTCAAACAGTGATGTACCTGGGGAGAGGGCGGGGTGTAAATGCTCCAATTTTTCGGAGTCTGGCCTACAGTACAGGAGAAAAATTAATGTCGAAGGTAGGGGATGGGGCCGGGCCCCCTCGCCCCCCTCTAAATACGGCCCTGAGTATGGGATCTGAATAAGGTTAAGATAATTATGTGACTCATTATGTTTCATGGTGTAGGTAGATAATAGGTAGCTATGTAAATTAGAAAAGTGGATAGGGAAGGGAAAGGAAGAGAAGAAGAAGAAGAAGAAGAAGAAGAAGAAGAAGAAGAGGAAGAAGAAGAAGAAGAAGAAGAGGAAGAAGGAGAAGGAGGAAAAGAAGAAGAGGAAGAAGACGAAGAAGAAGAGGAAGAAGAAGAAGAAGAGTAGAGAGAGAGGAGCAGAGGGGAAAAATGTATTGTGAGTTGTAGGTATCTAAAGAATTATTATAAAGTAAGAAAGTATCTACTTATCTCCAAAATTCTAAAATTTCAAAGGAAGGAAAGAGGAGGAATTTCAAATTTTAATCATGTTAAGGATAAAAGCTTGTCAAATGTCATTCTCCGAATGATTATACCTCGATAAATTTTCTTGACTTGATATGGACTCGAACCACAAATCTCTAGATCCACATTATTCGAAGGCTAACCACTACACGAGTGAGGTTGTTTCACGAAAATTTACGAAAATAAATTCTGCCAACAAAAAACTAGGGTCCTCTGTTAGCAGGCCAAATTTTTTTATAAAATAATAAAAATAAGCACCCTGTGCTGTGACAACCACATAATATTCATCCCATAAATTTATGACCAATTTTTGGCACGATTTTTTCTACCTCTCCTCCCCTTTCTCTCTCTCTCTCTCTCTCTCTCTCTCTTTCTCCCTCTCTCTCTTTCTCCCTCTCTCTCTTTCTCTCTCTCTCTTTCTCTCTCCCTCTCTCTCTTTCTCCGTCTCTCTCTCTCTTTCTCCGTCTCTCTCTCTCTCTCTCTCTCTCTCTCCTATTCTGTTTCTCTCACTGCTCTTTTTTCTCCATGACCTCATCACTCTTCCCTCTTTTCTGTCTCTCTTCCTCCTCTTTTTCATTCTTCTTCTTCTCATTTCCCAATTTCAACTCCCTCTTTCCTTCTTTCTCCCTTTGATTTTCTGTTGTTCTTTTTCTTCCTCTCTCCCTCTCTCCCTTCCATCTCTTGAACTTCTATTTTTATCTCTCCTATACATATCTCACTTTGACACTCTCTCTATCTCTCTCTCGGTTTACCTCCCTCCCATTCTGTTTTCTCACTCTTTCTCTCTCTCTCTCGGTTTACATCCCTCCCATTCTGTTTTGTCTTTCTTTATCTCTCTCTCTTTCTCTCTCTCGGTTTACCTCCCTCCCATTCTGTTTTCTCTCTCTTTATCTCTCTCTCTCGATTTAACTCCCTCCCATTCTGTTTTCTCTCTCTTTATCTCTCTCTCTCGATTTAACTCCCTCCTACTCTCTCTCTCTCTTTCTATTATTTTTTCACGCGGAGTGTCACTACCCCTAGGGAAATTAAATAAGAGAGAAAGAGAGAGAGAGAGAGAGAGAGAGAGAGAGAGAGAGAGAAGGGAAGGGAAGGCGAAAAGAATAGACAAATAAGCTCAACCCATGCTTTTGGGCTGTTTGCCCCTACACCTAAGCCTCGGATTGGGCTTTATGTGTATGGAGTTAGGCACATATGAAAGCTTAGTTTCATTACTAGGTTATATAGAAATCTGACTATTTCAGTTGTCCTCTAGAGTCTAGCATGTAGGTCCTTCAGAATGTCCTAGGCCAGCCACTGACTATCAGGTAGACCTGACGACAGGTACACCTGATCAGGTCTGTTTGATAGTGCATGAGTGTGTGTGTGTGTGGCTTTATTTCTTCTTTTAACCCTGTGTGGTCCCTGAAATCTGGAAAAAAATCGAACCTTTCAGGAATTGAACCCGTTACCTCTAATGTATGGCGAAATAGAAATGGTGGATAAGGTCTATATTCTCGGATGCCAATCAGCCAGAAGGACATTCCATAAAAATATTCGGACTTTGGCGTAATAAAAACATGCTCGATAACTGTCAAAAATGTCAAATATTGACAAATAAAAAAAAATAGAAAAAAAAAAAAATGCCATCCATTGCACCAGTACCTACGTACAATAAATAGGGCACAAAAGCTAGGGAATTTTACATGAGGGAGGTGTTAGTATGTTGTAAAAAGCTCTCAAATTCTGTACACAAAGGTTATTGTTAGTTTACAAAGGTGTCTCGTTTTACACAAAGACTTACCTAGGGTAAGTGTACCATTTATTCGCCCACTTAAAAAACGTACCATTTATTGGCCCACCTGCCCACATTTATTTTTCTAATTTTTGTACAGTATTGTAAAATATTTTGAACAAAGTGTTCTTGTAAAAAGCTCTCAAATTCTATACACAAAGGTTATTGTTAGTTTACAAAAGTGTCTCGTTTTACACAAAAGACTTATGTCTGCAAAAACGACTTAGCTAATATTTCATTAGTCTGCTTTTTAGAAAGGTACAAAGGTATTAGGTAGATCTAGACAGGAGGGTAAAATTAACTCTCAAAAGCGGAAGGTTTGAGTGCGTTATTAGATTCTTAGAAGGCTTTTGACAGCATAGCGGTTAGTTACGGGTTAGAAAATATTCCAGTTATGGCTCTTAGTTAAGCGTTAGATGTTAGATCAAGAAGGAAGGTATTGTTATGAAGATTTTAGTTTAAAGTTTTTAAGGGCGCCGCACCGTTAGTAAGTTAATATTAATTTCAAAAGGTCATTTTACAAGGAAGCAAAAGGTCATTTTACTCGGCTCGTAGAAACTTAAATCACTTGAAAGCTTACCTTGACGAAGCGTGAGCTTTTCGATAACGGGAACTTTGGAAATGTAACAGATCATGTTACCGGACGGAACTTGGGATTGGAACAGATTCGGAATTGAAACAGACTGACGGCTAAATCACGGATCGCTCAAGGGTCTGGGGTAAAAAGGGTGAGGTGATAATGATGACTTTTAGTTAAGCGTTAGATGTTAGATCAAGAAGGAAGGTAGATATTGTTATGAAGATTTTTTAGTTGAAAGTTTTTAAGGGCACCGCACCGTTAGTAAGTTAATATTAATTTCAAAAGGTCATTTTACAAGGAAGCTTACTCGGCTCGTAGAAACTTAAATCACTTGAAAGCTATGACTTTTAGTTAAGCGTTAGATGCTAGATCAAGAAGGAAGGTATTGTTATGAAGACTTTAGTTAAAAGTTTTTAAGGGCGCCGCACCGTTAGTAAGTTAATGTTAATTTTACAGGTCATTTTACAAGGAAGCTTACTCGGCTCGTAGAAACTTAAATCACTTGAAAGCTTACCTTGACGAAGCGTGAGCTTTTCGATAACGGGAACTTTGGAAATGTAACAGATCATGTTACCGGACGGAACTTGAGAATTGGAACAGATTCGGAATTGAAACAGACTGACGGCTAAATCACGGATCGCTCAAGGGTCTGGGGTAAAAAGGGTGAGGTGATAATGTCATATCAGGGCACTGTGTTAGGTCCATCATGGTTTATTTGAAGATCTGTGGGTTTTTAAAATTTGAATGTTTACGGGTCAAATTTCACTAGTCTTTGAGCCACTTTTATTGGGCCCAATGGCCCATTGTTTTTTAGGGAAGTTACAAGTTTATTTGAAGATCTGTGGGTTTTTAAATGTGAATGTTTACGGATCAAATTTCACTAGTCTTTGAGCCACTTTTATTGGGCCCAATGGCCCATTGTTTTTTAGGGAAGTTACACAGAGCGCCAATAAATAATGCTATTTGTACAAGTTATGGTCTATTTATTTTCATTCTGAAACAAAAACATATTAATTTAGTATTCTGATTTCCGGTGTTTTTGGCACATCCACTAATTTCGACTATTTTCTCATGATAGTCAAGATTTATTTGGATTATGAATACCTTATCCATTTGAATATGGCAGCAAGGAGTCATCTAAAAAGTAGGCTACGTTGCCAAACGTGTCAAAGGTTCAACGGTAGTGTTTTTGGCACATCCACTAATTTCGACTATTTTCTCATGATAGTCAAGATTTACTTGGATTATTAATAGGTAGGTACCTATTTATTGTTAGACTGTTATTTAGTTAGTTTTTATTATTTTCAATTCGATTTTATTTTATCGGTTTTAAATACCTATCCAGGTAAGTTTGTTAGACTGTTATCTAGTTAGTTTTTATTCAATTCAATTTTATTTTATCGGTTTTAAATACCTATCCAGGTAAGTATATTAAATTTAGTTTGTGTGCATTAAGTTTATCATGATCAGACATTCCCATTTCCTATCATTATTTTATTATAGCGCATTGCAACTTTAATGGCTTTTTTTTGCGAGCTTTCTGTTTATTTTACGACTGTCTACTCGTACGTATAGTGCTCCACAAACTCCGCATTCACGCTTCAAAATGTTGGGTATTATTTAGTTAGTTTTTATTATTTTCAATTCGATTTTATTTTATCGGTTTTAAATACCTATCCAGGTAAGTATATTAAATTTAGTTTGTGTGCATTAAGTTTATCATGATCAGACATTTCTATTTCCCATCATTATTTTATTATAGCGCATTGCAACTTTAATGGCTTTTTTGCGAGCTTTCTGTTTATTTTACGACTGTCTACTCGTACGTATAGTGCTCCACAAACTCCGCGTTCACGCTTCAAAATGTTGACATTTTGACACGAGCTGCAACCCTAGACTTTACACAAGTCGGACCCAGTGACCTAATTCGCGTATTTTATTTTATTATTATTTGATAATTTTTTAATACAGTAGAACCTCGATTATTTCAACTACCATTATTTCAACTCCAAAATCCATTGTTTTTTTTCTATCTTTCAAAGGACATCCTATCTTATCAGAGGAAAAGATCATAGAAAGTGATCATTATTTCAACCTCGATCATTTCAACTGCCCCCGGTCCCAATTAGTTGAAATAATCGAGGTTCTACTGTAGGTATACTTACTTGCATTTAGCCTTCTAGGGAGTATTATTAGCCTGCTACTGGTAGGTAAGTATAATATTAGAGCACTAATAATAGCAGGTGGTATGTATTTAGCATTAATTTATGTCGAGAAAGCGTCATACACAGTAAACACAACATCAAGAATGCAACCCTAGACTTTACACAAGTCAGACCCAGTGACCTAATTCGCGTATTTTTATTTTATTATTATTTGATAATTTTTTAATACCGTAGAACACTAGAACCTCGATTATTTCAACTACCATTATTTCAACTCCAAAATCCATTGTTTTTTCTATCTTTCAAAGGATACCTATCCTTTCTTATCAGAGGAAAAGATCATAGAAAGTGATCATTTCAAACCTCCATGATTTCAACTACCCCCGGTCCCAATTAGTTGAAATAATCGAGGTTCTACCTACTGTAGGTATACCTACTTGCATTTAGCCTTCTAGGGAGTATTATTAGCCTGCCTACTGGTAGGTAAGTATAATTAGAGCACTAATTCAAACCTCGATCATTTCAACTACCCCCGGTCCCAATTAGTTGAAATAATCGAGGTTCTACTGTAGGTATACCTACTTGCATGCATTTAGCGAAAAAGATCACAGAAAGTGATCATTATTTCAACCTCGATCATTTCAACTACCCCCGGTCCCAATTAGTTGAAATAATCGAGGTTCTACTGTAGGTATACCTACTTGCATTTAGCCTTCTAGGGAGTATTATTAGCCTGCCTACTGGTAGGTAAGTATAATTAGAGCACTAATAATAGCAGGTGGTATGTATTTAGCATTAATTTATGTCGAGAAAGCGTCATACACAGTAAACACAACATCAAGAAACACAGTAAAATCTGTACAGGGTCACTCAAGATCGGATGCTCCAAATTTTCAGAGTCTGGCCTACAGTATAGAAGAACAAGCGGGGCCCGTCCCTCCGGGAATTTTTTGATCTTGGTTAAAGAAAATCAGTATTTATGTACCTACCTATTTTATTTAATAAAATCTAGCTCAAGGGGGGGGGCTCACCCCCCCTCTAAATACGGTCCTGCTTATCTATCAAAAACAATAAAAACTCGATATTGAACCGAAAACAAAACAATCCTACTACCTAGGAGAAAATTAGAAGGAAAGTAAAAATTACATTTTTGCCTCCCGTATAAGTAAGTTCCTATACCTATTTACCTATGTACGAAAGTAATACACGTAAATCCGTACTAAAAACGGTATGAAAAATACGTGTGGTTGGCTTTGCACGTTTCCATTCAGACTTTGCTTTCCGGTTGGCATAAAATGTTGTTTTCATAAGGCAAAAACCAACATTGTTTACAAAAAAATCTGGTGTGAACATCACACGACTTTCTATTACATTTGCACAACTGTAAGTCGGACAGTTCTAAAAGTTTCACCATTCGATTCGGCGTGAAAAATCCCATGGGATCAACTATTCACATCCTACCTACTTGTTAATGGTTCACAAATAAAAGGGAAATTTGTTGACACCGGGGAGTATCGAACCCGCAACTTCTTAACTGTAAGTCAGAGAGTGCTAAAAGTAGCACCACTCGATTCCGCGTGAAAAATCACATGGGATTAACTATTCACTTGCTTATTTGGTAACGGTTCACAAACAAAAGGGAACGGCCCTGAGTATGGGATCTGTATAAGGTTAAGATAATTATGTAACTCATTATGTTTCATTGTGTAGGTAGATAATAGGTAGCTATGTAAATTAGAAAAACGAATAATAGGGAAGGGGAAGGAAGAGAAGAAGAAGAAGAGGAAGAAGAAGAAAAAGAGTAGAGAGAGAGGAGCAGAGGGGACTGAAAAGTAGATCGAAAAACACTCCCACATACCAAAATGTATTGTGAGTTGTAGGTATTTAAAGAATTATTCTAAAGTAAGGAAGTACTTATCTCCAAAATTCTAAAATTTCAAAGGAAGGAAAGAGGAGGAATTTCAAATTTTAATCATGGTAAGGATACCTAAATGCTTGTCAAATGTCATTCTCCGAATGATTATACCTCGATAAATTTTCTTGACTTCATATGGACTCGAACCACAAATCTCTAGATCCACATTATTCGAAGGCTAACCACTACACGAGTGAGGTAGGTTCACGAAAACTTACGAAAATAAATTCTGCCAACAAAAAACTAGGGTCCTCTGTTAGCAGGCTAAATTTTTCTATCTTATATTATAAGAACAATAAAATAATAAAAATAAGCACCCTGTGCTGTGACAACCACATAATATTCATCTCACATAAATTTATGACCAAACTTTGGCACGATTTCTTCTGCCTCTCCTTCCCTTTCTCTCTCTCTCTTTCTCCCCCTCTCTCTCTTTCTCCCTCTCTCTCTCTTTCTCCCCCTCTCTCTCTTTCTCCCTCTCTCTCTCTTTCTCCCTCTGTCTCTCTCTCTCTTTCTATTATTTTTTCACGCGGAGTGTCACTGTGTCACTACCCCTAGGGAAATTAAATAAGAGAGAGAGAGAGAGAGAGAGAGAAAAAGAGGGAGAGAGAGAGAGAAGGGAAGGGGAAAAGGAAAAACAGACAGCTAAAAAGAGTGAGTACATAGGTGTAAACACCTATGTAGGTGTTTACACCTATGTACGTAGGTATGTAGGTACCTACGTAAGAGTATTCTAACCACACCAACAGCAGTCCCTGACTCCCTGATTCACCTAACCTTTTATCCTTTATTTCTTCTTTTAACCCTGTGTGGTCCCTGAAATCTGGAAAAAAAATCGAACCTTTCAGGTATTGAACCCGTTACCTCTAGTGCATGGTGGCGAGCTAAATAACAAACAAATAGAAATAGGAGAATGGGTCTCCATCTCCATTCTCGGTTGCCATCAACCAAAAGGACATTCCATCAAAATATTCGGACTTTGGCGTAATAAAAACATGCTTGATAACTGTCAAAAAATGTCAAATATTTAAAAAATTGCCATCCATTTCCCACATGGAAGGTGTTAGTATGTTTTTGTATAGGCTTGCCAAACGTCCCGAATTGGCCGGGACAGTCCCGAATTTCAGGGGGTTTCCCGGCGTCCCGTTCAGTTTTTCATTTTGGGGCGTTTTGTCCTGAATTTCCGCTTTTGGGCTGTTTGCCCCTACACCTAAGCCTCGGATTGGGCTTTATGGTTATATTGAAATCTCAGATGTCCTCTAGCATGTAGGTCCTTCAGAATGTCCTAGGCCAGCCACTGACTATCAGGTAGACCTGACGACAAGTACACCTGATCAGGACTGTTTGATAGTGCATGAGTGTGTGTGCTGTGTGTGCTCAATTGCTCATCAGGTATCAGGTAGACTTGACCGACGGACCTTTTCAGCCGTACCTATCAGGTCTATCTGATAGTATGTGTGCTCACCAGGTGTCAGGTATACTTGATCAGGTGTACCTGATAGTGAGTTGCTGGTATAAGAATTGCGTTTGTCTCAAAATTACCCCAACTCACCATGTGTGCTCATCAGGTGTCAGGTATACTTGATCAGGTGTACCTGATAGTGAGTTGCTGGTATAAGAATTGCGTTTGTCTCAAAATTACCCCAACTCACCCTACCTACATAATGGTTATAAAATGTGGGCAAAGGAAATGAGCTTGTGACGTGTCGTGCACGTTGCATTTCTACACAGGGGCGAGAAGGCGAAGGAATTCAGGTGGAAATGAAAAAAAAAAGTATTTTGATAACGGATGAAGAAATTTAACGAGAATTCAGGTAGGTAGTAAATTTTAGGAAGGGAAAGTTTCAGAAGCTATTAAAGGTCGAACTTTAATAACTTCTAAGAAGTAAAAGACAAGGTATAGGAGATTGGGGCGAGGAATGAGAAAATAGAGGACGCTTGTTATTTCAATTTATCGCTACACCATGTTTATTTATTTCAGCAACAAAACGAAAAATATAATTTCTTAGAACATAGAAATTGAGGACACACTCGTACAGTACAGATACAGAGAAACGAAATTGTTACACATCCACTAAAAATTGGTATGGAAAGGATACCCCTTGTAAATACTCTCAAATGAGTATGCAATATGCAACGCATCTATACTACCCTTACCCTGAGCCGAGAACAAAAGAAATAATCCTGTCTGTTAATTTCGCCCCGGGCGGGAATCGAACTCCCTTCATGATTAGCTTTCAAGTTTACACAACAGGTAGGAAGGGGAGGCCCCTCTTTCCCTTGTGGTTTTAATTTCACATAAAGCTTAAAGCTCAGTGCAATAAAGACGTGGGCTAATAAAGTTTGTACAAAGTTTCCGCTTACAAGAAGCTTATAACATACGGTGTTGTAATTAGAGAGAAATTTTCTCAGGCTGGATTATTTTAGACCTGTTTTCTTAGTGGTGCCCAAACCTAGTGGTTGATGGTTGAGGGTCGCGGTTTACCTCTGGTGACTTGGTAAGTGAATACTAGATTTGAATAGCCACCATACACAAAAAGCCCACCTTAGAGGTTTAAGTGTAGGGAATGAAGGGCCCCAAAGGTGTGCTATATGAGCTCCACAAACCTACGAAATTTGGATAATGAAGTGCTGCAGAGGAGGCAAAGAGGGATAGGGTGTGTTTATGAACAGGGCTGAGATGAGCTCGGACGACGTGAGATAGCTGTCCCGGCGGCAATTTTTAAAATTCATTTTATATTTATTTTTGTTTGCTTTGTAATTTGCTTGTTTTTATTAGCTAATATAAATGAAAAGTATAATATAAACGTGCAAACTAAAGATAAAAAGTAAAAAATGAATTCAGATTGTACAAGTTGCGGAAAAAAAATCAAAAATTCGAATTTCCCGCCAACTTTACACGCAAAAAGGCCGACGATGGCCGACGATGGCCCTGTACATAAACACAGCCTAAGAAATATTGGATAATGAAGTGCAGCAGAGGAGGCAAAGAGGGATGGTATAAGTTTTAACATTTAAGAACGATTAACGCCAGAAGGATTAAAGTGGATTGTCATATTGGAAATGAATTACAACAGTTAGTACAATAGACTAACCTTAGCGAATCACAGAATAATGTATCAAATACCCAATTAGAAGAGGAAGAGGAGAAGAGAAGAGCATTTTGTGGTACGATTAGACTACCTGATGGCTTTGAAGGCAAGAAACCCCAAAAGGTTTCCCTTGGATTGGAGAAGGAAGATTGAAATGTCGACATAAACGTTAACGACAAGAACCTCAAAAGAAAATGGCCTGTTCCAACAATTAATAAAATAGGTAATGAAAAACAACTACCAGTAGTTATAAAGACCAAGAAAATGACTTTTATTTTCAGATAAAGACATACGTCATTTAACGTTAGGGAGACCCATTACAACATGTGAGAACCCATACGTTAAATTCAAGGGAGATAAATAACGATATACATAGGTATTATGAGGAGAACCACTGATAACAAAGTTACACCAGATTTCGCTGACTTTCCAGAAAGAACATCATGGATGGAAATTTGAGACTTGTAGGAGCAAATAAGTTTCGTTTATTCTTCCTTTTTTAGGTCCTCTTTGTTGCTTTTCTCTATTATTTACCTTTCTTCCTCCTCCTTTTTATTCAATAATTTCCCTCGTTCTCGTTTTTCACTCTTTCTCCCTTTTGTTCTGTTTCTCTCTCTCTCTCTCTCTCTCTCTCTCTCTCTCTCTCTCTCTCTTTTTTCTAAAAGCCCACACCTTAGAGTTTTAAGTGTAGGGAATGAAGGGCCCCAAAGGTGTGCTATATGAGCTCCACAAACCTACGAAATTTGGATAATGAAGTGCTGCAGAGGAGGCAAAGAGGGATGGTATAAGTTTTATCTTTTAAGAACGATTAATGCCAGAAAGATTAAAGTGGATTGTCATATTGGAAATGAATTACAACAGTTAGTACAATAGACTAACCTTAGCGAATCACAGAATAATGTATCAAATACCCAATTAGAAGAGGAAGAGGAGAAGAGAAGAGCATTTTGTTGTACGATTAGACTACCTGATGGCTTTGAAGGCAAGGAACCCCAAAAGGTTTCCCTTGGATTGGAGGAGGAAGATTGAAATGTCGACATGCCCAATTAGAAGAGGAAGAGGAGAAGAGAAGAGCATTTTGTGGTACGATTAGACTACCTGATGGCTTTGAAGGCAAGGAACCCCAAAAGGTTTCCCTTGGATTGGAGGAGGAAGATTGAAATGTCGACATAAACGTTAACGACAAGAAAACCTCAAAAGAAAATGGCCCATACGTCATTTAATGTAGGGAGACCCATAACAACATGTGAGAACCCATACGTTAAATTCAAGGGAGATAAAAATAACGATATACATATTATGAGGAGAACCACTGATAACAAAGTTACACCAGATTTCGCTGACTTTCCAGAAAGAACATCATGGATGGAAATTTGAGACTTGTAGGAGCAAATAAGTTTCGTTTATTCTTCCTTTTGATAGACCCCCTTTGCTCTTCTATATTATTTACCTTTTTCTCTCCTCTTTTAATTCAATAATTTCCCTTGTTCTCGTTTTTCACTCTTTCTCCCTTTTGTTTTGTTTCTCTCTCTCTCTCTCTCTCTCTCTCTCTCTCTCTCTCTCTCTCTCTCTCTCTCTCTCTCTCTCTCTCTATGCTCTCTTTGTTTGTCCGTCACTACACTATCCCTGTTTTCAATTTTTGTTCTTTTGTTTATCCGACTTTCCATTTTATATGTTGGGTATTTATTTTCCTCTCTCTCTCTTCCCTTACCTAGGTATTTGTTTATGTTTTTTATTTACTCTTTTGTATTATCTCTCCTTCTCTACTCTTTTACACTATAACTCTCTCTCTCTCTCTCTCTTTCTCCCTCCCTCTCTCTCTTTTATATAATGTACAATCTCTCTCTCTTCATTGGATAGGTACTATCATTCTTTCTTAACTGTCTTTCCTTCCCTTTCAATCTAGTTTTCTGCAACTATTTCTTCTCCTCCCTCTCCTTCTCCTTCATGTTCTTCCATTTTCTTGAAAATTCTTCACCCAATTATTTTGTTTGCTTTTATAAAACTTAGAAAAAGTAATTTATTGTTGCTAGAATACATGCGAGTTGCTTATCGTTTCTCCTATATTTACACCACTTTTCTCGTGCAAGTTGCAAGTTCTCATGTTAAATTTGTAGCTGCATATTTTTTTTTTCTTCGTCTTCAATTTCTTCTTCTTTCCTCTTCTTCTTCTTCTTCTTCTTCTTCTTCTTCTTCCTCATATATTTTTATATTTATTGTAGTTGTACCAACATCTTCGGTATTTTTTATAGGTACATAAGTAGGTACATTTGAATGCAAAATATTCAAGACCGTTTGGCATTTCTCTTTCCTTATTCTGTCAGACTTTTCTGAATGTTTTGAAAATATTCTTTCCCTCAAAAATTTAGATTGAAGGTAAAGCTTAACAAGCATGATTGCTCGTCTATGGGGCACTTTAAAATCTGACATCGACATAAAAAGTACAAGACTTAAGGTACACACCTGAAGTCTTAATGTCTACTCTGCTCTTAATGTCTGCTTGTACAGCCATAATTTTGAGCTACGCACACTTTTTACAATAATTAGAAACTAGAAAGTTGTACAGAGAACAAGCCCAGAGGGTCAAAACCAAGTTGATTAGATCCCCCGTGCCAAATAGTTTAAACTCTTGAATGCAAAATATTCAAGACCGTTTGGCATTTCTCTTTCCTTATTCTGTCAGACTTTTCTGAATGTTTTGAAAATATTTCTGAACATTTTTTTTGGGTACAAGCTAAAAGCTCATGGTGTTGTCTTTAGGATATCATCTTTGGTTTTCTAGGTGGCTCTATTTTGAATGGAAATATATTGTAGATAAATCTCGTTTAATTGTTTTCAATATATCATCTTGGGTTTTCTTTTTGATCCTATTTCCAATGGGACTATTGCTGATATTAACAAAAAGTTCAAATTAAATTGATGGGCAAGGTGCTCTCGACAAATCGAGAAAGTCCTAAGACTTGTGAAGTGTTCTAATCCAATCGACTGAAATCGAGTTTCAAAGTCAATTATGTCCCGAATTTTTGCTCGTAAGTGTAGTTCGACTTACACTGCAGTTACATGAGTTATGGTACGTCTTGAATGTAGCTTCTAAAAGAATCTAGCATCTAGCAGAGTCTACGTGTAATATATCATACTATGATATTTTATCATAGGTAACTTCTGGTGGTAAAAGTGTCTTAACGAATAAGTTCCAGTACTGGTAATCTGCTATGGCTATTGCTGATATTGGAAAGAAAAAGTTCAAATTAAATTGATACCAAGGGCAAGGTACTCTTGACAAATGGAGAGCCCTAAGAAATGTGATGCGTTCTAATTTGAATCGACCGAAATCGAGTTTGAAAGTCAATTAGGTAGGTAGGTATGTCCCGAATTTTTGCTCGTAAGTGTAGTTCGACTTACACTGCAGTTGCATGAGTTATGGCACGTCTTGAATGTAGCTTCTAAAAGAATCTAGCATCTAGCAGAGTCTAAGTGTAATATATCATAAATCATACTATGATATTTTATCATAGGTAACTTCTGGTGGTAAACGTGTCTTAACGAATAAGTTCGAATAACGGTAATCTGCTGTGACATAATTATGTTATGTGAGCTCCTGAGATCCCTTGGTACCTGACCTTTTATGCCCTCACTCGCGCTCAGATCGCCTGACTCGCCTGAGAGTCCGCGGTCGGAAGCTTTTTCCGTGACACGCGTTCCGACGTCTGAGCATTAGCGGCTGGAATTAGGTGCGTGAAGAACTTAGGAGTTACACAGTTAAATCTATCTAACCTCTTAAAAAGGGGGGGAAAAAATTGAGGGTTTACAAATTAAAATTTTTTTAACCCTTAAAAAAAAAAAAAAAAAAAAAAAAAAAAAAAACAAAAATACTTTCTCATTACCTTGTATAGGTTCCCTATACGTAAGGGTAATAGAAAGTAAAAAAAAAAATAAACAAACAAAAATCAGAGAGCTGAAATGCCTGAAACCCGAGTCTGAAGGGATTTTAAAAGTCAAGTGTCAAAGACTATAATCCGAGAATAATAAAATTATTATAATTACATCAACTCATCAACATAACACAAATTATCGCCATCTCTTTGATAATCATAGCATAAATTATTACAAATTGTAGCATGCATTTTTTTGCATTAATATTTGTTCTCTTCAAGGGGAAAATGTTCTAAAGCTATAGAGTCTAGAGTTGCTAGATATTTTTTAATATTATTACTTAATAATAATAATAATAATAATCATAATATAAAAAAAAGAACCTCAAAGCCCCGCCCGACTTTAACCGCTTTCACCTTCTTTCTCTTCTCCCTCCCTTTTGCCCTCTTCTTTATTTTCATCTTCATCTCTTCCCTTTTACCATCCTCCTTTTTCCATGGCTTTATGAATGTTTTTCCCTTGACAAATAAACATCAAATTATGCATGCATTTTTTAACAACCTTTCTTTACTATGCATCTTGAGATTTTCTGCGTAGGTATACAGTGTGTCCACTTTTAATGTGCGCCATAGGAAAAATACATGTAAAAACAGTTTTTCTTGTCTCAAAAGTCCCCATTAACCTTTTGGGCTGTGTTCCCCTACACCTAAGCCTCGGATTGGGCTTTATGTGTATATGGAGTTAGGCACATAATTATGAAAGCTTAGTTTCATTACTAGGTTATATTGAAATCTGACTATTTCAGTGTTGTCCTCTAGCATGTAGGTCCTTCAGAATGTACTAGGCCAGCCACTGACTATCAGGTAGACCTGACGACATCAGGTACACCTGATCAGGTCTGTTTGATAGTGCATGAGTGTGTGTGTGCTCATCAGGTATCAGGTAGACTTGACCGACGGACCTTTTCAGCCGTACCTGTCAGGTCTATCTGATAGTTTGTGTGCTCACCAGGTGTCAGGTATACTTGATCAGGTGTACCTGATAGTGAGTTGCTGGTATAAAAATTGCGTTTGTCTCAAAATTACCCCAACTCACCCTACCTACATAATGGTTATAAAATGTGGGCAAAGGAAATGAGCTTGTGACGTGTCGTGCACGTTGCATTTCTACACAGGGGCGAGAAGGCGAAAGAAATCAGGAGGAAATGAAAAAAAAGTATTTTGATAACGGATGAAGAAATTTAACGAGAATTCAGGTAGGTAGAAAATTTTAAGAAAGAGAAGGTCTCAGAAGTTATTAAAGGTCGAACTTTAATAACTTCTAAGAAGTAAAAGACAAGGTATAAGAGATTGGGGCGAGGAATGAGAAAATAGAGGACGCTTGTTATTTCAATTTATCGCTACACCATGTTTATTTATTGCAGCAACAAAACGAAATATATAATTTCTTAGAACATAGAAATTGAGGACACACTCGTACAGTACAGATACAGGATACAGAGAAACGAAATTGTTACACATCCACTAAAAATTGGTATGGAAAGGATACCCCTTGTAAATGCTCTCAAATGAGTATGCAATATGCAACGCATCTATACTACCCTTACCCTGAGCCGAGAACAAAAATAATCCTGTCTGTTGATTTCGCCCCGGGCGGGAATCGAACTCCCTTCATGATTAGCTTTCAAGTTTACACAACAGGGAGGAAGGGTGGGAGGCCCCTCCTACCCCTCTTTCCCTTGTGGTTTTAATTTCACATAAAGCTTAAAGCTCAGTGCAATAAAGACGTGGGCTAATAAAGTTTGTATAAAGTTTCCTAATTTCTTAGAACATAGAGACAAATTGAGTACATACTCGTACAGTACTGAATAGATAATAGATACAGAGAAACGAAATTGTTACACATCCACTAAAAATTGGTATGGAAAGGATACCCCTTGTAAATGCTCTTAAATGAGTATGCAATATGCAACGCATCTATACTACCCTTACCCTGAGCCGAGAACAAATAATCCTGTCTGTTGATTTCGCCCCGGGCGGGAATCAAACTCCCTTCATGATTAGCTTTCAAGTTTGCACAAAAGGGGGGAGGGTGGGAGGCCCCTCCTACCCCTCTTTCCCTTGTGGTTTTAATTTCACATGAAGCTTAAAGCTCAGTGCAATAAAGACGTGGGCTAATAAAGTTTGTACAAAGTTTCCGCTTACAAGAAGCTTATAACATACGGTGTTGGGGAATTAATTAATAATTTTCCTTAAGAAAACATTTTTTCAAAGGACTTTTTCCCTGAATGGAATTTGTATTAAAACTTTTATAATTTGTTTCTATTAATAATAAACTTAGACTAACTTTTGTCAGTCATAAGTCATAACTATTTTCATTTCGTTAATAAAACAGGGGAAACTCCTCAAAGGGTAAAACAAGAATAGAATGGAAGTGGAACAGAGAAAAGTAGAACAGAAATAAAAGTAAAAGGTAAAGCTGTTTCGAACAGAAGAAGAAGAGGAGGAGGAGGAGGAAGAAGAAAAAGAGAGGAAAAGAGAAATAATGCAGAACAAATGAAAGTGCACTAGTGACGTAGATGAGAGAGAGAGAGAGAGAAAGACAGAGAGAAAGAGAGAGAGAGAAAGTAGAGGGAGAAAGAGAGGAAAGGGAGAGAAGAAAGAGAGCCGGCTCATTCACATTCATCCCCTTGTCCTCAGTGTCCTCTTCTTTCATAACTCCTTTCTTTCCCTCACTCAAATTCCTCATTTGTCTCTCTCTCTCTCTCTCTCTCTCTCTCTCTCTCTCTCTCTTAATCTTATATCCTCCTAAATCCATCTCTCCTATAGCTCTCTCTCTCTCTCTTTTTCATCCACCTACATCTCATTCATTATTTCCTTCTTCTCATATTTCTTCCTCTCCTCTCTTACCCCTATTCCTTTTCTTCCTCCTCGCTCTTTTCTCTTTCCTCGTTTCATCCTTATCTTTTTAAATCCTTCCTCTACACTTCTTCTTCTCCTTCCTCCTCCTTCTTCTTCCTCGTCCACTTCCCGTTCCTCTTCCTTTCTTCTTCTATGGTGACTTGGTAAGTGAATACTAGATTTGAATAGCCACCATACACAAAAAGCCCACCTTAGAGGTTTAAGTGTAGGGAATGAAGGGCCCCAAAGGTGTGCTATGAGCTCCACAAACCTACGAAATATTGGATAGTGAAGTGCAGCAGAGGAGGCAAAGAGGGATGGTATAAGTTTTAACATTTAAGAACGATTAACGCCAGAAGGATTAAAGTGAATTGTCACCTTCTATTCTTCTTGACTTCCTCTTCTCTCTATGTCCTCTCTTCCCTTTTGTGTGTTCCTCTAGTACCATTAATTCACCCAGAGCTTTATTGCTGGGTGTTATTACGCGCTGTGTAAATCTTGCTCTTATCCTTGTGTTGTTTCTTTATGTCTTTTTACTTTCCATTACACTAGCTGTGTCTAGGAAACCGAAGAGAAAGTATTGGATTGGCTCTGAAATTTCAAAAGTTCTTGGGTCCAAAAAAGGGGTTTTTAGCACATGATCTGTAACTGTGTAGGTATTGTCGACTTACAGCATGTTTCTCTTTTCCAGTGCATGGTATAAAAAAAATCTCTGTGGCGTATAATACGAGTATGTATCTCTAGTAGCGCTGTCAAACTTTTTTCATTTGCGGGGCTGAGCGCTTCCGCGCTCCTTCATATGGAGCGATAAAATTTTGTACACTTTAATAGCAAGTTTCAAGGAACCTGTAACAACCGTGACATGGAAGCTGTGACAGCTTCATAAAAATCGGACGGTAATCCTTCTACATATATGTAGGTACTATCCGTAAACAACGTTGCTTTACTTATGTAATGTCATAGAAAGTCGTGTGCTGTTCACATAAGCTTTTTTTCTGTTAGGGGTTTTTATCATAGTTTTATGTGTTCCCATGTTGTTTTTTTATATGCTCCTGAATGTGTGTCACAGATATGTAAATGTCTCATGGCCAAAAGTTTAATCAGAGGAAGGATTTCGCCTTCACGTCACCTGTCTTTTCGCAGAGCCGGTTCCCAATCTCATCAATATTAGGTATTATTATTATTATTATTTTCAGAAAGAAAAAAAAAACCAACCTCAGTGGTGCAGTTGTTAACGCGTTGGACTTTGGATCTGGAGGTTGGTGGTTCGAGTCCAAGTCATGTCATGAAATTTATCTAGGTGAAATAATCGGGGAACGATGTTTGTGACAAGCATTTAAATATGCTTAACACAATTAAAATTCCTTTAAAATTCCTTTTATTATTTTCATATTATGTGCTATATTTTAGGGACCCTAAAATGTCCCTCCGAGGCTTCCTTCAAGGCTCTTCTGTAAGTTCTTTCTGGAATAGCCTCAAGGGCTTTTGTTTCCATTGAACTGATGTGAAACGTCCATCCATTATCATGAGGGCCCTGTAGACGATCAAGCAAGACATGGTTGTCAAGCCAATTCCACAAGAATATGAAGATTGACGTGACGTGACCTCTTTCCCTCTCTTCTTCTACTATTCCTCTTCCTTCTATTCTTCTTGACTTCCTCTTCTCTCTATGTCCTCTCTTCCCTTTTGTGTGTTCCTCTAGTACCATTAATTCACCCAGAGCTTTATTGCTGGGTGTTATTACGCTCTGTGTAAATCTTGCTCTTATCCTTGTGTTGTTTATGTCTTTTTATTTTCCATTACACTGTGTCTAAAGAATTAGGACAAAGTACTGTGGATTTGCTCTAAATTTTCACAAGTTCCTGGGTCCAGAAAAGGGGTTTTTAGCACATGGTCTGTAAATATGTAGGTATGTGCATTTTTGCATGGTATAAAAAAATAGAAAGTAAAAAAATCTCTGCGGCGTATAATACGAGTATGTATCTCTAGTAGCGCTGTCAAACTTTCTTCACTTTGCGGGGCTGAGCGCTTCCGCGCTCCTTAATATGGAGCGATAAAATGTTGTACACTTTAATATCAAGTTTCAAGGAACCTGTAACAACCGTGACATGGAAGCTGTGACAGCTTCATCAAAATCGGACGGTGATCCGTGATCCTTCTACATAGGTATCTATCCGTAAACAACGTTGCTTTACTTTTGTAATGTCATAGAAAGTCGTGTGCTGTTCACATAAGCTTTTTTTCTGTTAGGGGTTTTTATCATATAGTTTTATGTGTTCCCATGTTGTTTTTTTATATGCTCCTGAATGTGTGTCACAGATATGTAAATGTCTCATGGCCAAAAGTTTAATGAAGTGCTTTCTAGTACAGAAATAGCATCCGCCCTTCCGTTGGAACTTTCTTGTCTGCATATTAGAACTTTATTGTATATGTTTATTTTGTATGTATATTAGAACTTGTACAAATAGCTCTTTAGAAACAATTAACTTGTCTTGCTATTTTCAGTATCCATCTCTTATGCCAGCCATTCACGCTCGGACCGTCTAGTCCAGTGGTTCCCAACCTTTTTTCGCCCACGTACCCCTTGGGTACCCGGATTTATAATAATAATAATAATAAAGAACTTTATCGTAGGTATACATATGTTTATCTTGTATGTATATTAGAACTTGTAACTTGTACAAATAGCTCTTTAGAAACAATTAACTTGTCTTGCTATTTTCAG
This sequence comes from Diaphorina citri, assembly GCF_000475195.1. Classification (NCBI taxonomy): domain Eukaryota; kingdom Metazoa; phylum Arthropoda; class Insecta; order Hemiptera; family Psyllidae; genus Diaphorina; species Diaphorina citri. Next base: position 3,621 of record NW_007378048.1, on the reverse strand, counting down.
TATCCATCTCTTATGCCAGCCATTCTCGCTCAGAACGTCTAGTCCAGTGGTTCCCAACCTTTTTTTCGCCCACGTACCCCTTGGGTACCCGGATTTATAATAATAATAATAGTGCTTATTTATACTGCTCGCATAGGACTGTAAAGTCCCTTTACTCCAGCAGTGGGCTACTACTATTATAGTGGTCAAATTCTCAAATTATATTGATGATAAAATTCCATACCTCGGCTTGGATTGAACCCACGCCCTCCTGTTTACCAGGCGAGCGCCTTGACCACTACACCACCGAGGTAGGTAGATTTAATCTCACGCACCCCCGCCACCATCATAATGAGTACCGGTTACACATACATACCTAGGTTGATGTGTACCATTACTATTGAGTTCCAAACACTCTCAGTACCTCTAGAAAAAAATCAGTACTTCAGTACTTTGCGGTTAAAATTCAGTACTTTTCTAAACTGTACTGCATTGATAACCCATCAAAATTCAAAATTTGCCTTTGTCCGCCGTTGCGCAATTTTTTCTCGCGCCAGCCTAGTTAGCTTAGTTGGTAGTGCGTCTGCCTTGTAAGCGCTAGGCCGCGGGTTCGATTCCCGCCCGGGGCGGATTGCCACCATCATAATGAGTACCGGTTACACATACCTAGGTTGATGTGTACCATTACTATTGAGTTCCAAACACTCTCAGTACCTCTTGAAAAAAATCAGTACTTCAGTACTTTGCGGTTAAAATTCAGTACTTTTCTAAACTGTATACTGCATTGATAACCCATCAAAATTCGCCTTTGTCCGCCGTTGCACAATTTTTTCTCGCGTACCCCCGGAAGGTCTCTCACGTACCCTCAGGGGTACGCGTACCCCCGGTTGGGAATCGCTGGTCCAGTCTGAGAAACCTGTGGGTACATTCTACTTGTGCTATCGCCGCTGGCTCATATGTATCACACGGAGTGTAAACATAGCTTTCGTTTCCACTAAGCTCATGTGTGGGTGTTTGTACTTTGCCTTTTTTTTTCGTCAGCTGTAAGCTTTTGAGTGTAAGAACACCTAACTCATGTTACTCGGGGATCTTAAGGCTAGAAGTAAGCTGGGATCAACAGGAGCTTGTTCCTTCCAGGTTACTGAGAAGTCTGAAAACAACTATGCATTCCGCTAATTGACGTCAAAATAAGGTCACCTCTGGGTTTCGACTACTATGTTTTCTTCTGTAGCTCCAAATTATTATTAGGTAGGTATATAACGAAAAAAATGTCTAAATGTTTTATTTGAACAAAGTAAATACCTACAATTTTAAAACATAGTAATTTTAGATTAAAAGCCAAACACCTCGTCAAATCTGTTTCCAGCTGGAAAGGTCCCCTCCACACTTGCCCCATTCCCGCGCTGGACGGCCAAACCAATCCTTTGGTAGAGGAAAGATTTCGCCTTCACGTCACCTGTCTTTTCGCAGAGCCGGTTCCCAATCTCATCAATATTAGGTATTATTATTATTATTATTTTCATATTATGTGCTATATTTTAGGGACCCTAAAATGCCCCTCCGAGGCTTCCTTCAAGGATCTTCTGTAAGTTCTTTCTGGAATAGCCTCAAGGGCTTTTGTTTCCATTGAACTGATGTGGAACGTCCATCCATTATCATAAGGGCCCTGTAGACGATCAAGCAAGACATGGTTGTCAAGCCAATTCCACAAGAATATGAAGATTGACGTGACGTGACCTCTTTCCCTCAAAAATTTAGATTGAAGGTAAAGCTTAACAAGCATGATTGCTCGTCTATGGGGCACTTTAAAATCTGACATCGACATAAAAAGTACAAGACTTAAGGTACACACCTGAAGTCTTAATGTCTGCTCTGCTCTTAATGTCTGCTCGTACAGCCATAATTTTGAGCTACACACACTTTTTACAATTAGAAACTAGAAAGTTGTACAGAGAACAAGCCCAGAGGGTCAAAACCAAGTTGATTAGATCCCCCGTGCCAAATAGTTTAAACTCAGCTGACCCCTATTCTACAGTGTGTATCAAAAGGGTCGTTTAGCGAGCGTCATTATGGAGTTACGGAGCAACAAAAACAGACAAACTGAATGCACTATGCACTTTGACGTGGAGCGACTGAGAAATTACCGAAAAAGAGGCTTTGGTGTGATTTTCATGTATTCCTCAGCTCTCATGGGTTAACTTAGGGGTTTTCTTGAGTAGGAGCTAAAACTTGGCAATAATCTTCAAGACTTCAAGATAAAAATTCGGACTTTTTGGGGACAAATTTTCAGAGTGGCTCCATTAATTTTTTAATCTTTTTTTACACCCTGTAGGTACTTATATAGTGTAAAACATTGGCTCTACATCTTCTCTTTACAAACTCTACATCTACACTCTACAAGATTTACTAAACAATAGATTAGCTTTCCTATTGTTTAACCCTCCTCTTTCTTTCTCTCTAGCAAAAAACCAGAGGTCAAAACTTAAGCTGGCAAGTTGCCCGCCACCCAAATTTATTAACTTTCAGCAGGAATTGCCTCACACCCACACGTATGGTTAACTGTACATTGTATATACAGAGTTATTTTAAGGTTATTTTCTGGTTTGGGGAAATTTTGATTGCGTATTTTTGCAGGCAAGTACTGGAGGATTTTCAGTTATTAAGGAGCGCGGTAGCGCTCCGCCCCGCCAAGTCAAGAAAGTTTGACCGTAGTATTGAGGAAAGAGAATAATTTCAAAATGAATGAAAAATTGGATCGTTCGCTCAACTATGAGGAGTGCAAAATTATGTTGAGAATTGGGACCCTGTTCAAATGCAATTGTCAATGTCGAAAGTTCAGTGAAATCCAAAACTTAAATCAACTTATCAACTGACATATCTACATAAATCGCAAATTTCTAACATACCATCTATTCTATGTAAAGAAGACACCGACATATCTTCACTCAGTGGCGTGTTATGGAAAACCAAATTTCAGTCCAAAGCAATCGTCCTAGTTAGGGCTGATTGAGAGGTTGACGAAAAACTCTGAACCCGTCTGTACACGGGAAAAGGCAAAGAAAAAAAGAAGAAGGAGTGGCGTGTTATGGAAGCTAGGGGAAGCATCCCGTCCTCTCTAAAGGGTTTTCCCCTCAACCCCTATAACTACTTACCAAAAATAGTAGGTAAGTCTTCCTGCCTCCTCCCTTGTACTAGCTAGTTATTGACAATAGTAAGTGATCACTTAATCTAGGATCTAAATCTACTAGCAAATCGCCAAAAGATATATTTTCCTTTCGGAAAACTGACCACTGATAACTAAAAAAAGAACAACCAACTACAACACTGATCCAATGGAAAATGAGATCTAGACCTTTGATAGTCGAGAATGCCTATCGTACCTATGTACATATCGTACCTATGTGATTTCGCGATTATGTTCGCGGATTTGGCGATTATGTTCGCGGATTTGCCGATTATGTTCGCGGATTTCGCGATTTCGCGATTATGTTCTCGGATTTGGCGATTTGTTCGCGGATTTGCCGATTATGTTCGCGGATTTCGCGATTATGTTCGCGGATTTGTGATTTTGTTCGCGGATTTGGCAATTATGTTCGCGGATTTCGCGATTATGTTCGCGGATTTCGCGATTATGTTCGCGGA